>NC_058053.1:29792387-29970715 GCF_020085105.1 Siniperca chuatsi
CTGATTTACATGTAGCCCAGAAAACAAAGACTGATTGTAATCTAATTAATGAGTGTCAATGAAAGAGTCTTAAATCTCATCTGGAATTGATCCGATACGAGATTTGAAATGAAGCCTAAGACACAACCCAACTGTGATGCTGACATGTTGTTTGGATCACAATGACAACACATAAGGAGGAGTTCAAAATAATCATGATGGTTCATTTTACTCAAAAGGATCAGAGATATTGATACGTTGACTGACAGTGAGATACAACAATCATTTCATGGCCAAGCTACTAAACTTGATGTCTGTGTTTGTTCACTGCATGAAAACTATTCAGTTCAGAGAAACTTCACACCTTTTCACAATCTGGACAGCACTGCTCTTCTGGTTGGTGTGAGTCCTGCAGTTCAGTGATCCGTCCAGCAGGAAGCGTTGGTTGATCACATTTAGTCTGAACAGCTACAAACCAACACTCCTCCTGCCAGAGCTGTGATATAATGAATGATGCAACTTTCTGCAACTCTTCACTCTGTTTCTACTCAGAAAACAAACTTTAATGTGTCTGCACAATTTATTCCTTATGCCACAAGAATTTCGCTTATATAACAGAACAGAGGAGCAGTTTGTTTTTTAGGCTATTTTTCATCACAGTTACAGAAACGTGGAATAACTGCAGGAAACTTCAGTTTGAAAGTGGTTGTTCACAGTGATGCAGTAGGAGAACCACTCAGGGAACATTTAGAACTGCTCAGCTTTCTTATTGGTTCTTTAAACTACTTTAAAAAGCCAGTTCACCCAAATTACCCATTAAGAGAGTCTAGTGATCACTAAGGAGGTTCTAGGGGTCCATTATTGGTTCTTTTCTTAATTTAGGTGGTTCCAGTCATCCTTTAGAAAGTGCTAATGGCCATTGAGAAGGTTCTACTGGTCTTTCAGGAGGTCCTACTGGTCACTGAGAAAGTTCTAGCGGTCTTTCGGGCGCTTCTAGGTGGTCCTGTACGTGATTGGTGTGATCCTTGCGGTGGTTACACTGGTCATTGAGGAGTTCTAGAGGTCTTTTAGGTAGTTCCGTTGGTTCTTAAGGAAGTTCTAGTGGCCATAGAGTGGGTTCTACTGGTCCTTTCAGAGGTTCCAGTGGCTACCGAGGAAGTTCTAGGGTTCCTTTTTGTAGTTCTATGCGTCTTTTAGGCGGTTCTCCTGTCCTGTAGAAGATTCTAGATTAGATTCAACTTTATTGTCATTACACATGTACAAGTACAAGGCAACCAAATGCAGTTTAGGTCGAACCAGAAGAGCAGTAAGCAAGTGCAGGATATAAAGTGTGAGCATAAATGCAGGATAGAGCAGTATTATAAAAATATTTTACAAGTGGTACTATGGACATTATATACAGATGGCATTACTATAAACAGACGTATACTGATGGATATGCAACTGATATGCACTGATGGATATGCAATATCCACCGTCTCATAATCAACTTAATAAGCTACACTTAACTTGACAGTTCATGCACTGTTACATACTACTTGTATTATTACATTGTATTATTATACCATACTATACTTATCAACCTGTAAATCCACTTTGTACTTTACACTTACATTTAATTTTATACTTATATCCACTTTGTACTTAATTTATCTTGCCTGTATTATAGTGTATTAGATTCTGATTTGCTTAGTATTTCTATCCCTGTGTGCACTGACGTGACAGTGAGCTGCTGTAACAAAAGAGTTTCCCCTCGAGGATCAATAAAGTATTTCTGATTCTGATTCTGATGTACAGTAATGAACTGGACTGGGCAGAACAGCAGTGCAATGAATATAAAGTAGTGCAATTTATGGAAATAGTGAACAGTGCAGTAGATGAGTTATTGCAGTGTTCAGTACTGGAGTGCAGATGATGCAGTATATGTATAAATAAATAGTCCGGTAGTGCAAATGAACATGTGGTACATGTAGCAGGACAGGGGAGTCAGCAGGGGGCAGAGTTCAGCAGGAAGACTCTGGGAAAGAAGCTGTTTCTCAGCCTGCTGGTCCTGGTCCGGAGGCCCCTGAGGAGAAACCAGTCTCTGGGCAGGGGGAGAGGAGTCCTTAAGAAAGCTGCGGGCTCGACGCAGACAGCGTTTCCTCTGGACGTCCTCAATGGCTGGAAGTGGAGTCCCTGTGATGCGCTGGGCAGGTTTCACCACCCGCTCCAGAGCCCAGCGCTCTGCAGCAGAGCAGTTCCCAACCAGACTGAGACTCAGCTGGTCCGGATGCTCTGTACTGCGCAGAGAGTTCACCAGGACAGCCGAGGACAGTCGGTTCTTCTTCAGTGTCCTCAGGAAGAAGAGGCGCTGGTGAGCCTTCTTGACCAGGCAGGAGGTGTTGGTGGTCCAGGACAGGTTCTCTGAAAGATGGGTCCCAGTAACTTGAAGCTGGAGACACGCTCAACAGCCATCCCGTTAATGTGGATGGGGTCATGTGTGCCTCCTCTCTCCTTCCTGAAGTCCACAATGAGCTCCTTTGTCTTGGAGGTGTTAAGGAGCAAGTTATTGTCTGAGCACCATGCGGCCAGGTGCTGGACCTCCTCCCTGTAGGCCGTCTCATCATTGTTGCTGATGAGACCAATCACCGTAGTATCGTCTGCAAACTTGATGATGGCGTTCATCCATGCGCAGGCCTGCAGTCGAGTGTGAAGAGCGAGTAGAGGAAGGAGCTCAGCACACAGCCCTGTGGTACGCCAGTGTTGAGTGTGATGGTGGTGGAGCAGTTGTGGCCTGACCAGACAAGCTGAGGTCTGTTTGTCAGGAAGTCCATAATCCAATTGCAAATGGAGGTGTTCTAGTAGCTATAGATGAGGTTCTAGTGGTCCTTTAGGAGGTTGTTGTGAGATACAGTACATCATGACTATGAGAAAAACACTTAGTTGGAGAATTGTTTTTCTCGTGGCCAAAATGGGATTCCATACATGAGTATATGCAATAAAATATGTAATGAAAAATGAAATACAATAAATAGACAATAATAAAAACACAATAAGCTATAAAAAGCATGAAACACAAACAAAATGTTTTGAATAAAACTGGAGCAAGAGGAAGGATAGACAAACTAAAATAAACAAAACTGTGAAACAATGGATGAGAATTTAGGAATGATAAAAATAAAAATGCTCATTGTAGGTTTGGCATAATGACTTTTTCAATTCAAAATAATGAGGTAATAAGTTCAAAATGTGACTTTTTTTACTTTAAAATCCATTATTTTTATTTGACTGTAAATATAATAATTTTGACCGAGTGAGTATTTTGATTTTTGTCATTTGTAACATTTCATCTATTAATTATTTTCCTGGCAGAAACGGGCTTCCATATATTTCTATCTGTGTGCTCTCATGCTGCAGCTGAACTCAGGGCAGTGGATTAAACTGCCTTAAATTTGAGCTCATGTGCTGACCAAAGTTATTTTTAAAGTGAGAAAGCACGCTAACCTGACAGAGGACGTCTCAGGGAACAGTTGTGGCCCCATAAGGTCACCAGCTCCCGGGGTGTTTAAGTATCAGAGAGCTGCAGCACAATGAACCATATGTTAATCTACCTGCTGCTACTGATCCTGCATATATGTATCCAGTGAACACACTTCTGACTGACATGGACATTAAACACATAACGCTGAGACGCCAGCAGGCCTTCAGTCTCCATCTGTGTCACTATTAAACATGTTAGATTTAAAATTAAAAAGTTCTGCTCCATGTTCTGAATTTTTGTTGTAGAACTAATTTCCTATAAAAGCCTAATTAACACAATGTAAGATCTTATAGTGGTGATAAATGAGTTTTGCCTCTCAGGCTACGAAGAATGTCTTGTTGGAGGAGATTGTTGGGGCTGTATTCGAGGATGACTGCAGACACGACTCTAAGCTTGCAAAGGTCCTGTCACCTCCTCTGCATATAATAAGAATTTAATCTGAAAGATGCTGGAAATTAACATCAGTCAAAGATAATGCAGTAAAGGACATTTGTGTTTGTCCTAAACATTGAACACAAATATTATTTATTAATTTTAAAGGTTCATTGTTGACATTGGAAGCGAAATGGTAGCTTGAATTTTTTGAATAACATTATTTATCAGGTCTCTGTCAAAGAAACTATAGGTGATTATTCACCTTATTTTCAAGAGAAATACGAACACAGCCAGTTGACGTTTTTTGTGCGAGACTTCTGGTCAGGCACGTCCGGCTAGCTAACACACCAACTCTCTGGACCACTATGGCTTCAAGGAAAACCGGAATGTTTTGTGCAGTTAACGGCTGCCATAATAACCGGTACAAACTAAAGGTTTACTTGGGGCAGGAGTGTTTTCAACCCGATACCAGAGAAGTGACTGGGCTAACTTACTGAAGCCCCAATGAAAACTCCAAGGCGACGTTTTGTCAAGAGATTAGTAGCCGCGGTTTGAATGGCTACGTTAGCTAATGCTAACTATTGTTAGTACCGTAAAACTTAAATTAAAAGTCCTTTTACTGGTCGTGTGGCTACACATTTTGTCAAATAACGCAGGTCTCAATTAGCCGGGTCTGGATTTTATAGAAGTCCTTTGGATATATAAAACCTCTTAAAGCCCACCGGGTCGCCCGCTTGAGCTACTTCAGTCACGCATACAAATATAAATGTTTAAACTTTTGACAGTATGGACATGCTAACGTTACACATCGTTAGATCTGTTAGATTCTCCACAGTTCAGTCGTTCAGTTCATTTTACAGAAACCATGAGCACCAAAGTATAATTCATTCAGATTTACTGGCCTGGTGAACAAGAGAGACGAAACAAGGTGGTGACTCCCTAACGTTACCTTTGAGGCGTCATAAAGTCCGGTTGTGTCCATTCTTCGATTATTTATATTCCTTTAGTCCGTAAGCGTCCACCGATCAAAAGAATCAAAACGCTGTTTTCATTAAAAATAATCCAAGTTGTGGATTTTGTCATGCGAAGTCCGTTGCTCCTTATCAGCTAACTTTGTTCGTCAAACTAAGACTTTAACTGACAAACATTAGTTTCTCTTCTTCCTGCGCCGTGTTGTTGGGTATGCTTGGTTTCGTTACTCTGCTGGCTACAAAATAAACGTGTCCGCACCTTCTCTAAGTGCAAATAAAGGTTGAAATGACCACGGTAACCTTTGGTTACGTTCTAATGTAGGCTAACGGTGTTTTGATACAGGGCGCTCTCTCTCTCATATGTTTTAATGAGGCCATTTCTTCACCTCCTCCTCCCTCTCGTTAATAGTTTGAGGGTGTGGCACCAAGCTGCCATTTCGATTTGTTATTGATTTTTGGAAGTGCTCCCACGACATCGTTAAATAAGCTACTGCAGTACTTTACAGTTTTTGCCCATTGCTTGAACACTATAGACACAAGCTTAGACCAAAGTCACAAAACTTGAAGCTTTTGTTACTAAACCTTAAACACAGTGTAACCATACCTTAAACAAAAGTGCTGCTTTGCACTTCAGTTGCAATTCTGCAATACACTTGCTCCTGCACACTACACACTATTTCGTACATAAGACACTTCGTTCATAAATGAAATCTCATGGGTCCCGCTGGGAAAACACATCTATTCAAAACACACCTGTGATTGAAAACACTTACTTACAAAACTGATCGCCAATCAGTGTGTAATACTTACATCATCAGATCATTAACTCAGCTCCTCCTGTTTGTTTTATATCTTTTCTTAATGACGTCCTGTCTCAGGTGAAGAACTTTGAACTGTTAAATGTTGCACGTCGTACACTACGCAAGTGTGTGTGTGTGTGTGTGTATGTGTGTGTGTGTGTGTGTGTAGCAGCAGTGTGTGTGTGTGTGTGTAGTAGCAGTGTGTGTGTGTGTGTGTGTGTGTGTGTGCGGGGGAGGGAGGTGTGGATGTTGGTCTCAGTGGAGTAGCATGACTAGCAGCTGGAGGCTGCTGGAGGCTGCTGGAGGCTGCTGGAGGCTGGATGGGGGTGGGTGGGGGGGTGCTCTCTCATCCAATCAGCTACAGACACCCCCCTCCTCCACCCTCCGCCTGCAGACATGCAGAGGGTTTAATGTATCACGAGAGATCAGCAGCAGATCATCGACTGAACACACTGCTGCTGTCAACATACACATTTTTATGTTAGACATTTTGTTTTGATGGGGGGGGGTAACTGTCCTTTAGTGTCCTTTGGGCTCTGCTCAGATATCTCCGATATCACTGATGCTCGGTAGGTTGGTACCAATGATGATCTGAGCGGTGTTAACCCCCCGCTGCAGAGCCTCCGGTCCCGGCCGTGCACATCCCCTGCCAGTTTGTGAAGTTTCCAGTCAGGAAGCTTTCTGCTGCTCCTCTGTAAAGGTTAACAAGAATTTTACCTTCTTAAGTTTCCTTAAGAAAGACATTCATTTCTGAGCTTTCTTGACCAGGTGGAGATGTGAGAGGACCGTGTCAGGTTCTCTGTGACGCTGATTCCCAGGAACCTAAAACTACTCACCTGCTGCACCTCAGCTCTACTGATGTAGACAGGGGTGTGTGTCTTTGCCTCCCTTTTTCTTAAATCAACGATCAGCTCCTTGGTTTTGCTGACGTTGAGCAGTATTTTGTTCTCTGTGCACCACTCTGCAAGATGGTTGATTTACCATCCTCCAGCTATGTGGAGTCCTTCAACATGTCTTCAACCTGAGCCTGAGTCTTCAAAGGGTCCCTGTTCTGTGGAAGATATTTTGCCTTGCTCCTGTGCTGAAGACGCCGCGTCCCGGTGGCTCGAAGGACTACAGACCGGTGGCAATGCTCTCAGACCCCTCCTGGACCCCCTTCAGTTTGCCTACCAGCCCCGGCTGGGAGTTGAGGACGCCATCATCTTCCTGCTGAACCGCATCTGCATCCACCTGGACAAGCCTGCAAGCACGGTGACGATGATGTTTTTTGACTTCTCCAGTGCTTTCAACACCTTCCGGCCTGCCCTGCTGGGGGAGAAGCTGGCAGCGATGCAGGTGGATGCCCCCCTCGTGTCCTGGATTGTGGACTACCTGACTGGCAGACCACAGCACGTGTGCCTGCAGCACTGTGTGTCGGACAGCGTGGTCAGCAACACTGGGGCCCCTCAGGGGACTGTCCTCTCTCCCTTCCTCTTCACCATCTACACTCCAGACTTCAGCCACCACACAGAGACCTGCCACCTTCAGAAGGTTTCTGATGACTCTGCTGTGGTGGGATGTATCAGCGGTGGTGAGGAGTCTGAGTACAGGGCTGTGGTGGCGAACTTTGTCTCATGGTGTGAGCAGAACCATCTGCAGCTCAATGCAACACAGTCTAAGGAGCTGGTTGTAGACCTACGGAGGGCCAAGGCACCAGTGACCCCGGTTTCCATCCAGGGGGTCAGTGTGGACATTGTGGAGGATTACAAGTACCTGGGAGTACACATGGACAATAAACTGGACTGGACCAAGAACACTCAGGCTGTTTACAGGAAGGGCCAGAGCCGCCTCTGTTTCCTGAGGAGGCTGAGGTCCTTCAACATCTGCCGGACGATGCTGAGGATGTTTTATGAGTCTGTGGTGGCCAGTGCTGTCCTGTATGCTGTTGCATGCTGGGGCAGCAGGCTGAGGGCAGCAGGCTGAGGGCAGCAGGCTGAGGGCAGCAGGCTGAGGGTAGCGGACGCCAACAGGCTCAACAAACTGATCCGTAAGGCCAGTGGCATTGTGGGGGTGGAGCTGGACTCTCTGGCGGTGGTGTCAGAGAGGAGGATGCTGGGTAAACTACACGCCATCTTGGACAGCGTCTCCCACCCGCTCCATGACGCGCTGGTCAAACAAAGGAGCACCTTCAGCGGAAGACTCATCCCCCCACAATGCACCACAGAGCGCCACAGGAAGTCATTCCTGCCTGTGGCCATCAGACTCTTTAACTCCTCCCTCTAAGTGTCAGTCTGTGTGACCCGAAGTCACTAAACTGGACACTGATCATTAACATCTCTGCAATACTTGAATAATTGTGCAATATTTTAGTTTAAAATTCCCTATTTATTGATATTGATATTTATTCATACCTCTATTACTGCTGTGCAATATCCTCGTCTCATTATAAATAAGCAACACTTAACTTGGCATTTCATGCACTATTACTTTATACCCTATTATTATCATCAACCGGTAAACCCACTTTGTACTTCACACTTATTTAATTTTATACTTATACCCACCTGGTACTTAATGTATCTGACCTGTATTATGGTGTATTATATTTTTTCCTTAGTGCTTCTCTTCCTGTGTGCACTGACGTGACGGTGAGCTGCTGTAACAAAGAGTTTCCCCTCGGGGATCAATAAAGGATTTCTGATTCTGATTCTGATCTGATTTCCTCCCGATATGAAGTCTCGTCATTGTTTGTAATCCGGGCGATGATGGTGGTGTCATCCACAAACTTCACCACAGTTGTCTCCACGTCGGGGGCTGCAGTCGTGAGTGTACAGCGTGAAAAGGAGGGGGCGGAGCACACAGCCCCGAGGGGCTCCAGTGTTCAGCACTAGATTGGAAGAGGTGTGACCTCCAATCCGAACTGTACAGTACACTGCAGGACAACACCATCAGTACACCATCAGTACACTGCAGGACAACACCATCAGTACACTGCAGGGTAACACCATCAGTACACTGCAGGACAACACCATCAGTACACTGCAGGGTAACACCATCAGTACACCATCAGTACACTGCAGGACAACAACATCAGTACACTGCAGGGTAACACCATCAGTACACCATCAGTACACTGCAGGACAACAACATCAGTACACTGCAGGACAACACCATCAGTACACTGCAGGGTAACACCATCAGTACACCATCAGTACACTGCAGGACAACAACATCAGTACACTGCAGGGTAACACCATCAGTACACTGCAGGATAACACCATCAGTACACCATCACTGCGGCAGATCTGTAACACAGCAGCTTCGTGACAGACATAATGCTGCTATTTGAGTAACTCGTCTTCTCTCTGAGTCCTCCACCAGCTACAGCTCCTCATCTATAAATCCACCTCCATCTCCTGCTTTCTACTGTTTATCTGACAGCTGCAGTTACTGCTGCAAACAGCCAAACGTCAGCTCCATCCATCCCTCAGACAAAAGGCAGAGAACCAGGTGTTCTCCACACTGACAGGTCACACAACCTCAACCTCCAGACACCAGCTCACCTGAGTTTCCTTATTATTTGGTTCAGAAACCAAACCAAGATCTGGTCTTATCCAGATTTGGGGGATTTATCTGGAATTTGGGGGATTTTGTCCATGTGAATGTCCACGTTGGGTCTTACCTGAGCGTACTGAATCAAACATCCTGTACCAAACGTTTCAGGGAAAAGACACGAATCGTAACGGCCAACATCAGTGTTGGACCTCACTAATGCTCTGCTGTCTGAATGGGAGCACATCTCTGGTTCAACATCTGGTGGAAAGACTGAAACCAGAACAGCTTTCCTCAACACCAAATATCCGCTTTGCTTTGCATACAACACATCTCAAAATATAATTATCATTATTGCAAGAAATGAACTGAATGTCTACACATTTTTCAGGACTGATGACTCATTTCTAGTTTCTCTCTGTGTGTTTTCACTCGACAAACTCTGTGCAGGTCTGAATAGACTACATGAATTGTCTGAATTGAATTCACTGCTGCCCATCTGTCGCTGTGTGTGTGTGTTACAGTGTGTGTGTTGGTAGTACTCCAGCGTGTGGGTGTTCAGGCCGGTCTGCTGCTCTGGTGGCATTTCCACTAAACCAACAGCAGTGTGGGAGGTGGAGAATCAGACACTTTCACACATTCGGCTTCACACAACTACACTGTCGGTCTAACATTCACAGGAAACCACACTCTCACTGGTGATACTGGTATTCTACACTATTAATGTTAACCTGAACGCTGTCACTCAACTCTGCTGCCTGGATTATGTTTCTTATCAACATCGGGAGGAAACATTATTAACGTATCTGGGAAGTCATGAAATGTTGATGCTAAAGATGTCAGTAATATGCTGACAACGTATTTGGTTTCCTACAGTATCTGCTGACAGTTTTTCTGATTTTAGATCCTTTCAGCTCTTGATTTAGGTTCAGGAAAGATGGATGATTATGGTGGAATAAAAAGTCAACACTGACTTGAAGCATGAGACAGGACGTGTTCACTTTTTTAATATTGAACCAAAACCAATGTCTTTCTTGAACGTTAACCTTAACCAAACTTTGGACACCTGTTAACAATGAATCAGCTGACTTTGTGTAAAGCAAGTGGCATCCTCCTGGGCTAATAAACGAAGCCTGCGTGGAAGTGCCAAAAACTGCAGTTCCTCGAGTGGCCACTTGAGGCCGGCTCCAAAATGGGGGTCAATCCCCATAGAGTCCCATGTTAAAACGCCCGACTTTACAGAAGAAATAGACACATTTACAACCTGGTACAAAAAACGATTTTGGTCTCTATAGTTAATTTCCCCGTTCATGACAACTGTGAGGGGGGGAAATTTTATATAACTCATCCGTTTAATTTATATTAAGGTTTATTTATTATTATGCATTATGCATAATTAAGGATGTGGCCACTTTGACTGATAGATCGGTGCCCTATCAGGTGGCTGGTTTAAGCAACCAGGCTTCATTCGGCCCGCCTCAGCTCCACCCATGCTCCACATCTTTGCCCATTTTTGGATTAGCCGGGAGCCGGCGGAGTCAGGCGCTGCCAAGATGGTGTCGGCCGGAGCCGCCACACTGAGCTTCACTCTGGCTCTTCACAAACTTATGGGTGACGTCACGGAGACTACGTCCATATTTTATACAGTTAATGCTGTAAAGTGTCTCTGGCAGTGACGAAAGAATTATCTCCATCTCTGCAGCTATATACATCCTTTAAGCCTCTTTTAGCTCCTCGCTTTGGTTTTGCAGCACATTTCCTGTCTGGTTCAGTCTCAGTGTTTCCAAAAGCAGCATGCAGCTGCTTTCAGATATAGGGCTTTAAATGGCTTTAAAGGGCCAGTTCACACAAATCACAAAAAAAGAACAGATGGGTGACAAATGCAGATGCTTCCCTACAGTGCAGTAGGAGGTTCAAGTTGTATTTGGCTAAATTGAAATGATCGTTTAGGAGGTTGTAGTGGTCCTTTAAGCTGCGATCAGTTAGAGTGCTTTTTGCAGTGAGAGGAGTCTTTTTTCCAGTTGTTTTCTATAGGCAGTAAGCGTTTTGCGTGCTGCTAACGCACCCTGGGCGCCTCGCGTTTAGACGCTCGGAGCGCCTCTTGTCTTTGCAGGAGTGCTCTGAATGCCTCGAGTTGAAAAAACTTCAGCTATATTAAAAACTTCAACTCACAGCCAACGTCATTGCTGTTTTTTCCATTGTCCAATCAGATGACAATCACGGAGAACAAATGAGTGGTGGCTGTTGCTGGATACCCGGCACTATATGATTTTACCAACCGTAGTTAAAGAAAACAGCAGCCTGGATGCAAATTAGTGCGCTACTTGGGATGTTTTGTAATGATGTTTTCATTAATTTAAACTGTACTAATGGAGGCAGATCTGGGTTTCCAGATGTTGCATTGCGTGAGGTTTGTCATAGCGACTGCTGTTTTGCCTGTATGTTGTTATGCTGCTGTAGCAATTTATAAACCCCCTAAATGTCTGGCTCCAGCGAATTCTGAGGCGTTTTTGTACTGACCGATTTTTAGCTTTCCTTCTAGCCCCTGTGGCAAGTTGGTACTAACATCATGCTTCCTTTAGGACGATGTGTTTTTATCATGTTGTACTCAATAAATTGTCAAAAACCATTTAAATAACTAGAATTCAATAAATTGTCCATCCTGACTCAAAATCGTCTCTGTATTAATTATTGGTCACTTGGCCCCGGTCACATATACGCACAGTATATAATGCTTCAAAACGACTACGCCTGCTTTCTACCGTAATGTAAATATTGAAGCTAACGTGTGCGAGCGGTGTGCATTTAACTAGTCACTCATTGGTTTAGCCTGATGAAGAGACACAGAAAAGTAGAGACCAAATTATGCACACGAAAAAAGACAAACTACCTTTTTTCCTTGTGGACATGACTGATATAACGTTTCAACCACAGGTGGTCTTCCTCAGGTAAAAGCAAAGTGAACACACCTGTATTTAATAGGTATTAATGATGAAACGTCACAGTATTATCTCCTAATTAGCCTAAACGAGTCATCTGAGACATTTTCAGAAATATATTTTAAAAAGTCTTTACTCATAGGTGTACTTAAAAGAGTATAACACGAATGAAGTTTTTTGTGTCACACTTGCGAGATACAGACTGGGAATATTGTTCAGGTGTATGTTCACTTCTATTACTGAGTACTTGTTTAAACAAGTACTCAAAACTCAAGCAACAGTACTTGAGTGCAGTTTTCGGCTACTCTACCCACCTCTGTTTACAACATACCATCCAACCATAACACCAGGATCACACCATTTAACATTCAGTTGTACTCACGGCAGGTCAATAAAACTCTCACATTCCCAGAAGACACAGAGGATCTGACCTGAGTGTTGGTCAAAATACATTTTAAAAACAGTAAACCAGACTGGATATTGAATACCTCAGTTCAGTCAATAAAGTGATAAGAGTCTGTATGATCCCCTCTGATGTGAAGCTGATCACAGACAGTTTTCATGCTACAGAGTCTTAAACTGAGTGTTGACTGAAATAAAGTGGCTTTTTAATTACTGGAGAGAGGCCATTAGCAGCTCACCCACTCTCTGCAGCATTTGGCAGCTTCTCAGTGGAAAGACTAGCAGCAGGGAGCCCATCAGAAAATTCAATTAACAACCAGCTGAAAGATACTCAGAGACAGTGACTTCTGAATGGTTCAGAAATGAAATCAGCAGATTCCTCTGCTACACTTCGGTCTTTATTTAACGTTTCAATTGTGACAGCGGGCGGTTTTCATGCTTCAGGTGGAGGGTGCTGACCTGCTTCACATTCAGGAGCGGGGAGAGTGAGTTGTTTCAGTCAGTCGCTCCAATGGTTTCTGTTATTTAGAGGTGATTTATTTGGAAACACAGAGAAAGCTTTCACCCTACAGCAGTGAGGCCTCCCAGTGGGGGACGCTGAAGAGTTGTGCAAAGGTAGAGACGTGAGGTAAAGATATTGATAACTTAGCCAAATCTTAACACACGTACATGATACGTGAATAAACCTAATAAATCCACTTAGAAATCAGAGAAAAGATGCTTCAGAACCTGCCTGAGAATCATCCTGTTTTTAAGTTAGTATCACAGTAATCCAGTGATAGTTGTCTGTATGTCAATGGGTCCACTGCAGACAGGAGCTGCTAACAGCTAAACATACCTTTAATGGTGACAATAGTTACTAAATGTAAACAAATATAGACTAAAAAAAAGGGCTCCTTAAAAATACACTAAAAATACTTAACTAACAAAGACCACGCCAGTATAGAAATGGATTTAGATTAGTTTATTGCATGATATGGATGGAGGTGAGCCGAGATGATGTAGGAGGGATGGATTAAAGGGACAGTTCACCCCAAAATGGAAAATACATATTTTTCCTCTCACCTGTAGTGCTATTTATCCATCTAGATTGTTTAGGTGTGAGTTGCCGAGTTTTGGCGATATCGCCCTTAGAGATGTCTGTCTCTTTTTCATATAATGGGACTATATGGTACTCAAGATAATCCACAGATTTGTTGTGAGCAGTGTCTGATCGTCTAACTATCGGTAGAAAGAAAATAGTTCCTACACGAAACTGCTCACAACAAATCTGTGGATTATCTTTAGTAACTGGGTCATGATTTCTGGAAAGAAACATTGCTGTTGACTTTTTCTTGAGTTGAGATGTATTTTGTTTTTGCCGTCTCTTCATGAACCGATGGATAGAGCCCTCAAAAGAACTTCAGATGGAAAGGTACACATGGGCATTTCTGATGTCGTTCAGATGGTTATGGATATAAGTGAGTAATGCTGGAGAAGACCAGCGGCTGAGAATTTTAATGATATGGTCAGGGATTCCCTACCTCGAAGCGGTGGAGGTGGCTCCGATGCGGAATGAATGCCCAGCGTGAAGCTCGGGGGATATTTCAGATCTGGATAAGATTTGGCAAAAGTGGTGGTGAAACCGGAAGCATGTGGCCACTTTTCACGTCTCTGTGACGAACGGAGGGTCTTGGGGGGAAGCTTGAGTGGCTAGTCTTGAGTCTTGAGATTTGGGTATATCGAAAGAGGTAGATGGGTTGAGGTAGACTAGACTGGCTGCATATAATGTGGTAGATGAGAGTGTCAGCAGAATTAATGGAAATGTCAGACATAGTTCAACTACCATCCAACTACCTCAACTGCAGATGGATGGAAAGCCGAAGAATAATAAACTTTATTTATAGAGCACTTAACAAACAAAGTACAAAGTGCTTCACTGAGAGAGAAATAAAACCACAGTGAAGGATAAAATACACAAAAACAATAAAATAAGCAGCCAGTTCAGGTAAAATCAGGATCTGCTTTCCGACAAAAATGTGTTTTGAGAAGAGACTTAAACGAAGATACTGACTCAGACAGCCTGATGTCTTCGGGCAGGTTGATCCAGAGCCTCGGGGCCCTGATGGCAAAAGCTCTGCCCCCCTTAGTTTCCATCCTGGACTCAGGAACAGACAGGAGACCCCTGCCCGAAGATCTCAAACTACGTGAAGGTTCATAAGGGATTACAAGGTCTAAAATATAGTCTGGAGCCATGAAGAGCCTTAAAAGTAATCAACAAGATCTTAAAATCAGTCCTGAAACCAACAGGGAGCCGATGCAAAGAGGCTGAAACAGGTGTGATGTGGTCGCACCTCTCGGTCCTGGTTTACAGCCGAGCAGCTGAGTTCTGTACAGTCTGTACAGAGTTTTTAGATTAAGACAGACAGACTGTAACAGACTGTTACAGTAATCGAGGCGTGAGGAGATAAAAGCATGTACAACAGTTTCTGCATCACTAAGATTTAAAATAGATCGGATTTTTGCAATGTTTCTGAGGTGATAAGAACATGATTGGACAAGCTTAGTGATATGTTGCTCAAAACATAAATTGCTATCAAACAGGACACCAAGATTTCTTGCAACAGGCTTGATATGTTGTGACAGGTCACCAGTAGATGGCAGTATTTGTTTAGTGATGTGTTGGGGCCCAATAACAAGGATTTCAGTTTTATTTGAGTTGAGCTGAAGAAAATGTATCGACATCCAGTGTTTTATGTCAGACAGGCAGTCCTGCAGAGAACTCAGCGTACTGAGGTCAGTGTGCTCGACAGGGAGGTACAACTGAGTGTCATCCGCATAACAATGAAAAGAAATACCATGTCTGCGGATTACATCACCCAAAGGAAGCATGTATAAGGAGAACAGTATTGGTCCCAGAATTGAACCTTGAGGCACACCGTACTTGATATGGGAGACGGATGACATGAAGTTATTAATGCTGACACAGAATTTCCTATTGGACAGATAAGATGCGAACCAGTCTAGTGCAGTTCCAGATATGCCCACCCAGTGCCTCAGTCTATCTAAAAGAATGCCATGATCAATTGTGTCAAAGGCAGCACTTAAGTCCAGCAGCACAAGAATTGAACACATGCCTGCGTCGGCATTCATTAAAAGGTCATTACGGACTTTGAGAAGGGCTCAGTGCTGTGGTGTTGACGAAAGCCAGATTGGAACAAGCAGTTTTAAAGTAATCAGGGACGCAGCCAGTAGACAGCGAGCTGTTCAGAATAATTAGCAAAAGGGGTGCAATACAATCCATAACTTCCAATAAAAATCCTAGTTGGGATTTTGTCCAGAGGGCCGGAGGATACTCTCATAAGAGACATGATGTCTTTGAGTTCAGGCAGAGTAACAGCAGAAAAATTGCTCAAAGAATCCCTGAGCGGGTGATCCACATCTAAAAAGGCAGGATTGGGGGTGATACCAGATCTTATTAACTCCACCTTTCCAGCAAAGTGCAGGTCTAGGTCTAAGGTGTGGCCACGGGAATGAGTTTGGCCAGACACATGTTGTTGAAAGTTAAATGAGTTAGTGATATTTAAAAAATCAGCAGCAAGGGCATTAGAGGAGTCATCAACGTGAATATTAAAATCACCACAAAGAAGAATTCTATCATAATTTAAAACAAGACTGGATAAAAATTCAGGGAATTTCAATATGAAGGAATGGCAGGCTTTTGGAGGCATGGAAAGCTCTGAAGCAATTCCATCCGGTCAGATATTATGAGAGTGTTCTGGGAGGATGGCATCTTGAGAAGTGGTGACTAGATGTTCCAGCTGCGGAGTCAGTTAAAGATGGTGGCTGAAAATGGTGGGACTGGAGTCGGAAGAGGGTCGGAGGTTGGTGCCAATAGTCTGCATTTCTGGAACAAGAGGCGAGAAAGAGAGTCAGAGATTGAGTTTTTGTGACCTGGGATGTGGGAGGCTTGGATAATGAATTGGTGCTGAGCCAAAACCAGGGTGAGCCTCCGCATGAATTGCATTATGTCCAGACAATGGGACCGTTTTTTGTTAACAATGTCTACAGCAGCAGTGTTGTCGGAGTAGATGGCGATGAGCTTTTTGGACCATTTATACCCCCAAAGATTGGCTGCTATGATGAATAGGTACATCTTGCAGATTGTGGAGGAAGGAGTGAGAGATGAGAATTTGTTTAAACGAAATGCCCTATGATCTGGCTGTGATCTGGCTGTGATGCGGCTGTGATGCGGCTGTGATCTGGCTGTGATCTGGCTGTGATGCGGCTGTGATGCGGCTGTGATCTGGCTGTGATGCGGCTGTGATCTGGCTGTGATGCGGCTGTGATCTGGCTGTGATCTGGCTGGGATCTGGCTGTGATCTGGCTGTGATGCAGCTGTGATGCGGCTGTGATGCGGCTGTGATCTGGCTGTGATGCAGCTGTGATCTGGCTGTGATGCGGCTGTGATCTGGCTGTGATGCGGCTGTGATGCGGCTGTGATCTGGCTGTGATGCAGCTGTGATCTGGCTGTGATGCGGCTGTGATCTGGCTGTGATGCGGCTGTGATCTGGCTGTGATCTGGCTGTGATGCAGCTGTGATGCGGCTGTGATCTGTCTGTGATGCGGCTGTGATCTGGCTGTGATGCGGCTGTGATGCAGCTGTGATGCAGCTGTGATGCGGTTGTGATCTGGCTGTGATGCGGCTGTGATCTGGCTGTGATGCGGCTGTGATCTGGCTGTGATGCGGCTGTGATCTGGCTGTGATCTGGCTGTGATCTGGCTGTGATGCAGCTGTGATCTGTCTGTGATGCGGTTGTGATCTGGCTGTGATGCGGCTGTGATCTGGCTGTGATGCGGTTGTGATCTGGCTGTGATCTGGCTGTGATCTGGCTGTGGTCTGTCTGTGATGCGGCTGTGATCCGGCTGTGATCTGGCTGTGATCCGGTTGTGATCTGTCTGTGATCCGGTTGTGATCTGGCTGTGATCTGGCTGTGATCTGGCTGTGATGCGGCTGTGATCTGGCTGTGATCTGGCTGTGATGCAGCTGTGATCTGGCTGTGATGCGGCTGTGATCCGGCTGTGATCTGGCTGTGATGCTGGCTGTGATGCGGCTGTGATCTGGCTGTGATCTGGCTGTGATGCGGCTGTAATCTGTCTGTGATGCGGCTGTGATCTGGCTGTGATGCGGCTGTGATCTGTCTGTGATGCGGCTGTGATCTGGCTGTGATGCGGCTGTGATGCGGCTGTGATCTGGCTGTGATGCGGCTGTGATCTGGCTGTGATGCGGCTGTGATCTGTCTGTGATGCGGCTGTGATCTGGCTGTGATGCGGCTGTGATGCGGCTGTGATCTGGCTGTGATGCGGCTGTAATCTGTCTGTGATGCGGCTGTGATCTGGCTGTGATGCGGCTGTGATCTGGCTGTGATGCGGCTGTGATGCGGCTGTGATCTGGCTGTGATGCGGCTGTGATCTGTCTGTGATGCGGCTGTGATCTGGCTGTGATGCGGCTGTGATGCGGCTGTGATCTGGCTGTGATGCAGCTGTGATCTGGCTGTGATCTGGCTGTGATCTGGCTGTGATCTGGCTGTGATCCGGCTGTGAAGCGGCTGTGATCTGGCTGTGATCTGGCTGTGATGCGGCTGTGATCCGGCTGTGATGCGGCTGTGATCCGGCTGTGATGCGGCTGTGATCCGGCTGTGATGCGGTTGTGATCTGGCTGTGATGCGGCTGTGATCTGGCTGTGATCCGGCTGTGAAGCGGCTGTGATCTGGCTGTGATCTGGCTGTGATCTGGCTGTGATCTGGCTGTGCAGCCGTCATCAGAAACTGACGTGGCTTCAGATGACGGTGCAGGGGAAAGGACAACTCATTTCTCTACAAACGTGTCTTCCTCTCTCCTTGTGTCTTCAGTCGAAGCAACTAAGATGTGAGGAAAAGATGCAAGTGAGGGTAACATGGATGCCCCCGTAATGTCCTTTTAATATTTGTATTTGGGTTGTAATCTTTGCTGCTGGTGGTTCTTGGGAGCAAGGAAGAGGGCAGTCACAGTTCACGTTGCGTCAGGGTTTCCCCCTCGGCCAGGACGTAACACTTGTTTGATGACTGAACAAGACAGGAAATGTGCTGCAGAACCAAAACTAGGAGCTAAAAGAGGCTAAAAAGCTCCGTAGAGCCGCAGAGATGCTGATGATTCTCTGTGGGTTCATCAGTTGGATCCATTGTTAGTATAAAACTATTGATGATAGCATCTTTAAATGAAGTAATAAGAAGCAGTGAAACACCACACAGAGTTAGTTACATAAAGAGCCCACTTCCAGCAGCAGCAGCACATTGTGTCCTCTGAGCGTTGATTTAAAGTTGTTCCTGTAATCAGGCCTGAAGCATGGCTGCTGGAGGAGAAGTCGTCCCTCAGGTCCTCTCGATATGTTTCTGTAGTTACATAACGTCCAGCATCACAGGGGCTAATCATAGACTCGGGCTGTCTTTAATATGGAGTTCATCCTTCATGTTCACACTCAGACTGACTCAGGATCTGCACAAACACCACAGAAACAGCTACACTGCAGCCAGGACCAGCACTCAGTCGGGTCCACATACATACTCTACTCTTTAATCCTTTTATTTATTTACACGTCTCCTCCTCATAGAATTCAGCAAAGCAAACAACTAATACGTTTTGCCTCATAATCAACATTAATTATTATCTCAAAAAACGTTTTCTCCTAAAATTAAATGTTATTATTATCTCAATATATAATTATATTTTTCACGTAAATTATGACCTTATTCTTGACCTTTCCTCATAAATATATATATATATATATATATATATATATATATATATATATATATATACATACACATATATATAGACCACCAAGACGTCCTGGATGTGTGTTATATATAGAGATTATATGTGGATGTGTGTGTGGAGGTGAGGCAGGTTTAGCTGGAGGTCCTGGGGGACACAGAGCTTCATGTATGTGGGCTGAAGGTCGGTGGTCTGACAGCGATGACATGCTCTAACAGATGCAGCAGCAGGATAATCTCCACCTCTCTGTCACATTTAGATCTTTGATTAAAAGTTAATGAGCTGAGCAGCAGAGGAATGGCGAGCAGCTGAAGTATTTCCAGCCTGCAGAAACACAATGGCTGCATGTTCCACTGCAGACCGTCAGCACATTAATGAGTGTTCAGGAGGTCAGCTTTAATCCTCCGTTACCGAACTACCACCCACTGAACAGCACAGAGATGCCTCCCGCTGCACTGCTAAAGTTTCATCTCCAGATCTTTGGTCCACAGTGAGAAACCTCAGCAACGTCTGAGCAGCAGTACAAGTCAGCGCGACCAGATGTCCAGCAACGTCTCCATCAAACATTGTCAGATAAAAATCACACGGAAAGTACATTTCATCGCAGCATCGTCTGTTTAAGGTCCTGTTCTGAGGTCAGAGCAGGTAAGTTTCTACCTGAGGTCGTAGAGAGAGACGACACACTCAGTCTGTATCATCACGTCCTTCTAAATGCCGCGCGACATTCATGGTGTCATTTATATCTGAGAGTTATCAACAACATTTTACACCAATCTTACATCACTTAAATCTCACAACTCAAACACCAACATGTTTGTTAAAGCAGCAACGACATAGTCAACGACACTGAAGCGTGAAAAGTGAAAGGAGATGAAGAGGGAGAGAGCTCATCTACAGCAGTTTATGATAATGCAGCAGTTTGATACGGGAGAGGAACGTAGTAGATCTACAACACAGATCTACTGATTCAGTGTGTTCAGTCTGTCCACACACTTCGCTGATAAACCACAGAGTCACAGAGCGGCGCTGAAGGGTTTGTTTCTCTCTCAGGAGCTTCACAGGAGCTTCAGTGCCCTCTTTGATTCAAAAAGTCTAAACTCTAAAATAAAATGACAGAAAAGCTCCGACCGGCTGCGAGTCGCATCATTTTGCAGGAAGTATTATTATTATTATTAGAAACAGACTGTTAATGAACGGATAAAAACCAAGTGGAACCTTTTTCAAATACCAACGTACTACACCTGCTGGATGTCCCGGTAAAGCACGGGGAAAGATCCACGTTTTTATTAACTGATGCTTTTTAGTCTCACTTCCTTACTGACATTAAGCTAAATACTCTCTAATTAGAATAGAAAAGGTTGATTTAATTCATGTTTATTTCAATAATAATTTCATGTCAGGTATTTATTTATAAGGCCAACGTACAGTAACAAACATTTCTGTAAATGTGCCAGAGTTTGCCAGCTGGCTGCAGTCCTTTGGCGAGATGTTTTGGAACCAGTGAGGTGATATTTCACAGTAATGAGGAGCCGGGTGTTAGATGGGACAGTACGCAGCTGTACACACAGACGGGTTTGGCCTGTCGGAGTGGACACTGCTGCCTGACGTTACTGCTGTTGTGACTGTCTGCGGGTGCTGCCGACAGCGGAGACGCTGCTTACAGCTGATGAAGACCTCGTATCCACGCGGGGAATTCAATCACAGAAACAAACATAACCACGGAGCCGTCTGCGGGGAGAGTGCAGTCCAGACTGCAGGGCCTCGATGGAAGCGAAGGAGGTGGAATGGAGATTCAGGTTTCTGCAGATTAAGTGCAACAGGGTCAAATGTGTAATAAGCCTCTTAATTGGAATAAACCACAAACTGCCTCTCGTCCTCTGGACGTGTCTCTGTCTCGTCTCTGTGGGGCTCAGAGGTTTCTGTTTGAGTTGTGAAACAGACTGAAAACATGTTAGCAGCTCATTGCTGATCGATGCGGTAACAGATACTTTACTGCTTTTAAAGACCGCACACGTCTGATCTGTCTTCTTCTTCTTAACCTCTCACCTCTTCTCACCTGTAATTCACAACGTTTTCATTTATTGTTGTGTAATTGTTGACTTCCTGTCCTCGTGGAGACTCAGCAGGCTTCAGTACGAAGACGCATCCGGAGCTGGTCTGTTGATGCTGACGCTTTAAAGCAGGTGAAGTCCATCAGGCAGAAACACAAAGAAGCTGCTTTAATGTGCCTGTGCTGCTGAGCGGCACGAACACAACGTTACTACAGATTACTGTGGATTATAGAAGAGGGATTATATATGATGGGGGTCAGAATTGATCTGTAAGTGGGACAGCCATCAGTGATTGAATCGAGGTCAGACTCGTGTCATGTGACTCTCCTCAGTTTTTCTCTTCACACATATGGAGAGTGTAGGGCTTTATGTGTATATGTGTAAATATATGTGTGTGTATATCTATATCTATATCTATATATATATATATATATATATATATATATATATATATAGATATAGAGAGAGAGAGAGAGAGAGAGGCGTCCTCCAGAGGCCGATGAGAAGCTCAGTCTGATGTACATGTCGTATCTGGTAAAGTAACAAGCTAGTCCATCAGTCCATCCTGTCGTCAGGTGGTTTAGTTGGCAGTACTGGACTGTAGTATATCACAGTGGTTTCATGGGTTTTCTGCATCTACCTGAACCTGAATTTGTCTTTAAAATTATTTAAAATTTTAAAGACTTTTGAAAGTCAACAAATAGCTCCAGTGCTAACTTCTGCTAAAACCACAATGTGTCCAGACAGACTGAGGCTTCCGGTCTCTGCGCTAATGTAAATAAGCTAAACTCGTCCTGGACCCGACAGCTTCCCAAAGGGTTAGGGTTCCTACAGGTGATGACGTCAACAAGCACCTGGTTTAGTGGAGGTCACCCGTCTAATGCTAACGGTTTCTAAGGTTTGAGATGCAGCCATAAAAAGCCAGTAGTTTAAGGTTCGCCTCTAGGTCCAGATATCTCAGAGTGAGCCTCTTGGTCCCGACCCCCGGCTCCAGTCACCTGAAGCCAGCTGACCACAGGATGGATTGCTGACTAGCTTGTTAGCTAACAAGGTACAACAGGTAAATCAGACAGACTTGGAGTTGTTGGAAGGTGGATTTTGTCCATGGAAGTATAATAAGAACCGGATCCGGCGCCGCCGCTCAGCCTGGCTTCCAGTTCTTGTATGTGTAAACCTACTTGGCAATAAATCTGATTCTGATGATAGAAAATGTTTGCCATCTTATATTCTGACGTAGTATCTCATCATTTTGACTTGATATTTCATAATTTTGATTTATTGTGAGTTTTTATTTCTCCTGGTGTACATTAGCTTCCATAAGATTCTTATAGCTCATCTAGCTCAAATGTTGAACTTTTCCTTTAGTGTAGTCTGCTAAATAAACTAACTCGTTGCATATCTTTATTAAGTGTTTGATATACTTGTATTGATGTTTTTGTGTCATTTCCGGTGTTAATCCGTGTTGGCTCTCTCAGCCGTGCTGCGTCAGGACGCCTCACGGGATTGGTGGAGGAATACGGGTCGAGCGCCTTCTACGCATCCTATTGGCCACTGCTGGTGTCAGTCACACTATCCAACGCTGTGACGGAGGACTATGGAAGAAGGTGGGAAAAAAACAAAAACCCCACAAATAAGCGGAGCCGAGCGGCCATCTTGCCTCTGCTTCCTCAGGCAGGGAGAGTGGAAGTGAGGACGGAGCAGCCCCAGCGGGGAGCAACCAGCCTCGGATGTTTACTTTCGGTCAGTCCGGGATAATTCACACGACGGGTTCGCCGCCACTCTTTGGGAAATCTGCACGGTTGTGTTCGCGGTTTGCGGTTTTCCTCCTCGGGATCCAGTTAGGAAACTCGATCCCATCAAACCAGTCGGACTGCTAGCTGCGGAGCTAAGCTAACGGCTAGCCGGGCCAGCTAGCTGTTCGATGACCGAGCCGTGGTCGTCAGCGGCGGATTGAGGGCTGCAGCCTCGCTCGGTGACTCTTTGGCTGACGGTGGACTCTGATCCCGGATCACACCACCAGCACGTTGTTCGGAGCAGCATGATAGCGTGCTGTGAGCACGCGGCCCCTCAGTGTGGCGGAGCGCTTGGACAGCCAGTGGAAGATCTGTGTGAATAACTCCGGAGCACTTGACGCCAGCGAGCTGCAGCGCGACTTAATCCCGCTCTGGAAACTCACTAAATCAGGTCAACTCGATGAAATGCTGTCTCTGGTGCCCGAGAAGAAGCCGGACTCTCTCCTCGAGCTCGCTCCCCCCGCGGCTGCATAACTGCCAGGGCCATTACCTGTGATTACCTGTGACCACACAGGGAAGCGGCCTGTCCCGCTGTCTTCGATCCCAATGAAGAGCGCTGGAAGTCGGCTGACATCACACGGTTGTCCGGCGGCGCCTCCTGCTGACGCCGCCGCGGTGCCCGGGCCTGCGCTCGGATAGACGGCTTCAGGATTCGCCTCACGGTGTTTGATCACGTTAAACCGTTAAGACCGGGGCTGAGTCGGATGTTTGGACCGGGACATGTTGCCGGTACTCGGTGTCCACCATAAGGATCAGAGCTAGTCTAAAGGGACGCTAATCCTGCTCGTCTTCGCTTTGGGATTATAACTGAAATTAAGGATTTTAGTCTTTGGATCCACAATGGGATCAGCGACCAAACTGGCCTTCAGTGTTTTCCTCATCTCGTGCTCCTCAGGTGAGTGCTGTCCCCTCCTACCTGGACTGGAGACCTGCTGTTGTATTGATCAGTCAGTAATCCGTATCGGGGCAGTGTTTCCGTTACGGATCGATCTGCTGATCGGAACTACGGATTGTTAGTTTGGTTCGTCAGCTGTTAGAAACACGAGGACCCCCATCACGAGGCCCGCGGCTGCGGCTGGTTTGTGTTATCGAATAATGATCATTTCTTTCGATTAATTGATTAATCGTTTGGTCTGATGTCCGAAAGTAGTGAAACATGTCGTCACAGTCTCCCACAGCCCATTGTGACGTATTTAAATGTGTCGTCAAACGTCATGTCACCGCGAGATCCCGACGTGGCTGAGTTGTTTCCGCTTCCTGACGCCAGGTGCGCGTGAGGCTGACACACACAC
This sequence comes from Siniperca chuatsi, assembly GCF_020085105.1. Lineage (NCBI taxonomy): Eukaryota > Metazoa > Chordata > Actinopteri > Centrarchiformes > Sinipercidae > Siniperca > Siniperca chuatsi. The sequence continues at coordinate 29,816,833 of NC_058053.1, forward strand.
ACACACACCAACACAACAACACACACACACACACCCACCAACACAACACACACACACACCACACACACACACACCCACCAACACAACAACACACACCAACACACACACCAACACACGCAACACAAACACACACACCAACACACACACCAACACAACACAACACACAACACAACAACACAACACACACACACAACACGCCAACACACAAACACAAAGAACACACACACAACACAAACACAACACACAACACAACAACACACACACACACACCCACCAACACAACACACACACACACCAACACACACACACACACCCACCAACACAACAACACACACCAACACACACACCAACACACGCAACACAAACACACACACCAACACACACACCAACACAACACAACACACAACACAACAACACAACACACACACACAACACGCCAACACACAAACACAAAGAACACACACACAACACAAACACAACAACACACAATACAACATAACATATGTTTGGTGTGTGTATGTGTGTGTGTGTGTGTGTGTGTGTGTGTGTGTGTGTGTGTGTTGTGTTGTGTGTGTGTGCGCAGTGTGTGTGCGCGCTGTGTTATTTCTGGTCTCAGGTTTGGCTGATGTCGTCAGGTGTGTCGATGATGTAAAAGCGTCATGTGGTGTCAGGTTTCGACACACCTGTGTGAGTCACAGGCAGCAGGGCGGAGCCAGTTATAACAACAGAGATACAGCAGCTGGTGACCGGCAGCTTCCTGTTGGACAGGTGGCGTTCCTACAGGAGCTCCGAGTCTCAGGAGCTCCGAGTCTCAGGACCTCCGAGTCTCAGGACCTCCGAGTCTCAGGACCTCCGAGTCTCAGGAGCTCCGAGTCTCAGGAGCTCCCTGTAGAGTCCTGATGATGGCCGCCTTCCTGTTTGAACCCTGAACACGTGTAACGGGTCTCAGGGGATCGCAGCGGTGAGGAGCGCTCGGTTCGGCCTCCTCGTTGTATCTGTCGGGGGGTCCGGTCTAAAATAAAACCAGGGCCAGGACGACATCGACGCGTTTTATTGACTTTGCGGACCGAGCCTCTACAGGCAGCTCTGGAAGGGTTCGGGTTCTGGGAAAAGCTCGGACCACTCGGAGCTGTGTTCGGTGGCGCCGGCCGGTCCAAACTGATGGTCGGCTGTTCGCCGCGGTCCAAAGAAATCTTTCTGCTGGTCGCCTGCATCTCTGTTGTACTGACCAAGCTGGTCCTGGTCCAGGTGAACACGCTCAGGGAGCTGGTCCAGGTGGTAGCCAGCTTCGTGGTTCTGGTGATCGGGTTCGCTGACGTTACACTGGAGACAGGAAACGCAGAGAGACGGACTGAGTTGGACCTGCTCCTCAGGTGTGGGACTGTGCTGTGGTTAACTTGTCCTCCTGTCTCCTCCTCAGGTGCGATCCTGGGCCGCTCAGACACTCAGAAGTGCGTCCACTACAACTTCAGCCCTTCCTCGTCCTCGTCCTCGCCGGAGAGTCGGGGGAACCTCAGCGGGGTGGTCACCTGCTCTGGAGACAAAGACAAGAGACTTCACTGCTTCGCCACCTGGAAGAACGTATCGGGGGCGGTCCAGGTGGTCAAACAGGGCTGCTGGCTGGACGACGTCAACTGCTACGACAGGTAACTGATTACTGCCGGACTGCAGGACTCTGGCGGTTCAGACCAGGACTCTTCAGACCAGTGGGGCTTTATCGCCGGGGAAACGGACGATAACGTTAAAATGTTAAACAACAGAAAGTACAGATGAGTAATCCGAATAATGAAATATATTGACTGGGTGCACACACACACACACACACACACACGTGTGTGTGTGTGTGTGTGTGTGTCTGAGTCTGTGTGTGTGTGTGTGTGTGTGTGTGTGTTGATACGTATTGATCAGCAGGATCCTGTCTCCGTCTCCTCGGAGGATTTTTAACGTCGAGCTCTTTGAAATCTGAGATCAGAGCTGAACTCGTTCCTTATTTCACTGAATGTTGAACACTAGGAGGAAGACCTCACCTGTCTCACCTCACCTCACCTGTCTCACCTCACCTGTCTCACCTGTCTAACCTCACCTGTCTCACCTCACCTGTCTCACCTGTCTAACCTCACCTGTCTCACCTCACCTGTCTCACCTGTCTAACCTCACCTGTCTCACCTCACCTGTCTCACCTGTCTAACCTCACCTGTCTCACCTCACCTGTCTCACCTGTCTAACCTCACCTGTCTCAGCTCACCTGTCTCACCTCACCTCACCTGTCTCACCTCACCTGTCTCACCTGTCTAACCTCACCTGTCTCACCTCACCTGTCTCACCTGTCTAACCTCACCTGTCTCAGCTCACCTGTCTCACCTCACCTGTCTCAGCTCACCTGTCTAACCTCACCTGTCTCACCTGTCTCACCTCACCTGTCTCACCTCACCTGTCTCACCTGTCTCACCTGTCTAACCTCACCTGTCTCACTTCACCTGTCTAACCTCACCTGTCTCAGCTCACCTGTCTAACCTCACCTGTCTCACCTGTCTCACCTGTCTCACCTCACCTGTCTCACCTGTCTCACCTCACCTGTCTCACCTCACCTGTTTCACCTCACCTGTCTAACCTCACCTGTCTAACCTCACCTGTCTCACCTGTCTCACCTCACCTGTCTCACCTGTCTCAGCTCACCTGTCTCAGCTCACCTGTCTCGTCTCACCTCACCTGTCTCACCTGTCTCACCTCACCTGTCTCACCTGTCCAACAGCGACCACATGTTCTGTCTGTGTCTTCCTGTCTGGATGTCCAGTCTGTGGACCCTGAGCCTGAGTCAGGATCTGTCTCTGCTTCCTGTCTCTGACAGCAGAGACAGATTCTGACAGTCCGTCGTCTCTTCAGGTCCAGATAACTTTCTGACCTGATCTGGCTTTTAGTTTCTGTCCAGTGATCCAGATTCAGGTTTCTTTACGTCGTGTTGTAGTTTGGTTTCCTCTGATTGGTGTTTGGAAAGCAGTGCTGCTGTGAGACTGGTCCGAGAGTCTGAGGGGGGGCAGTGAGACTCAGCACCAGCTGACATAGGGGACTCTGTTCTGGGCTCAGCTCCTGGGTCTGGAGGTCTTTGGGATGGAGGGGGTCTCGGGGGCTGAATGTTAAGTATCAGCGGGTCTCTGCCTGATTCTGCTCCACATGTTGGTGTTTTTCTGAGTGAAATGTATCTGCAGAGTCCTGCATGTAGAGACTCTGCTGGACGTTTGTCCCGGCGGGTAAAGCTCTGGTGAGTGGACCCCAGACTCACCACCAGACAGCGCAGTGGGCCGGATGACACTTTCACATATAAAAGACACACTTTAATTGATTTTAATTTGAAAATTAAAACATTTTCTTTTAATTGCATTTAGAGCTCTTTGAGCTTTTTCTTTGAGTGCGTTCACGGCCGTGTTGAAACGCCCTGATGTTGCTATGGTTACACCCAGGCAGGCTTGACTCCTGCTGTGATCAGTGATATGATTATTGGTAAACTGGTGTTTGTTCTCCTGACATCTGGGGCGTCTTTTAAAAACATCACGGCATTAGTTTCCTCCATATTTCCTGCCAGCACTCTTCCACTGTGTCCGGCTGTTGCTGTCGTCTTTGTTCGGTAGGAGACTTGCAGTCCTCCTTCTCATAACTGAAATCTGAACTCGCATCGAGTCGTTCAGCGAGACTCACTCGTCCAGAGGACGTCATCGTCTCTGACGTCCGTCCAGAATAAACCTCATAAACCAGCTGAGACGCCAGAGAAGAAAGCGGCTGCAGAAGCTGCCTGAGAATCCTGCTGTTTCTAAGTTTCCTTCAGTCTCACAGTGATCCAGAGACAGCTGTCTGTCCGTCCACGGGTCCACTGCAGACAGGAGCTGCTGACTGCTGGTTCGGCTGCTCTGATGTGTGTGTGTGTGTGTGTGTGTACATAATAAATAAATAAATATATATATATATATATATATATATTATAGCAGAGTGAATATTATATTTCTCATATTGGTAGCTGAGGTGTTTGAAGAAAAGTAATAGTGTTTAGAGAAATCTCTGTAGAGAGCGTGAAGCGGTGAACGTGGCGCCCATGACAGACTTGTTCTGCTGACAGGAGTGAGTGTGTGGAGAAGAAAGATGCTCCTGATGTCTTCTTCTGCTGCTGTGAAGGAAGTTTGTGCAACAGCAGGTTCTCCTACAGTCCTGACAGCAGCCCGCCGCAGACGCCAAGTAAGACCCGACACGGTTCACCTGCTCTCCGCACAAACAAACGTATTTGGATGCAAACTCTTATTTCTGTTAATGTAACTTCACCTTTGTCTTGTATATTCTTAGAATTTGACTTTTCTCATAAAAATAACTTTATTCTCATAGTTTTTTCTTAAAATATGAATTTTGTTAAGTCATAAATAAGTTGTAACGTAACTGACTTTATACAATGATTTTCTCATAATACAGCTTTTTCTCAAAATATATTATTCTCATATGACTTTTGTCTCAAAACTACAACTGAATTCAATATGACGACTTTTTAAAATCATTTTCATAAAATTATTACTTTTGTTGTAACTTTATTCTCATAACATGAAGACCTTTTCTAATGAAATTATAACTGTTATAACATTTTATGCTTTAACACCTTATTCTGCCTTTATTCTGTAAAATATTACAACTTATACTCAGGCCGTCATGCTGCAGTTTGTTACTGTGTAAACTGATGAATAATCATAATGTCGTCCCTCTGTGCATCGCCATAGCAACAAACAAACCAGTGACGTTGCATCCGCCGGTGCTGACCACTCTGATGTACTCACTGGTTCCCATCATGGCCGTCACCGCCATCGTCCTTTTCTCCTTCTGGATGTACCGACACCATAAACTGGCCTACCCACCTGTCCTGGTGCCCACCCAGGTGAGACACGCACGCACGCACGCACGCATCGGCCAATGAGATGTCTTTTTTGAATATAATGGGACTGTGTGGCACTCGAGATAATCCAGTGTCGTGTAGGAACTATCGGTAGAGAGGAAATAGATCAATAGACAACAGATCTGTGGGTTATCCTGAATCCTGAGACCGGGTCCTGATTTCTGGAAAGAGACGTCGCTGTGGAGTTTTCCAAAAGTATTTGTTTGGCACTTTGAGCTCCACCATAGTCCCGTTATATTCAACACATGCAGACGTCTCTACGGCCGATATCTCCAAAACTCGGCAGCTCGCACCGAAACTATCCAGGTGATAAACGGCTCTGCAGGTGAGAGGAGACGTGTTTTTAATTTGGGGTTAACTCTTGAAACGCTCAGACTCACAAACACATTACAACCGTTATGCAGATGACACACAACTGTCAGCACGCTCATACGCTGTACTGAGGATAAACTTCAGTGGATCGTTTTTTAATAAAGATATAATAAATATAATAAAGATGAAACAGACGTGATAGTCTTCGGTGCTGAATTAGGTCTCATTGAGATTCGAAGAGGAACTGAGGACCTTCGGTGTCCCTCTCGACGCCGACTTAAGTTTCCACAAACACATAAACAGTGTTTCAAAAAATATGACGAAAACAAGAGGCTGCCTGTCCGAACCAGACCTGCAGAGACCTGTACCCGTCTCTGTAGCCCGTAACGAGCTGCGCTCTGGTCTGCCTGAGGAAACTGCAGCTGCAGCCACGTTTCTACCAGCATCAGTAAGAAACAGTTACGTGCGTGAGGACATTAAAATGTTTTACTGTCTGAAACTAATCGAGGTACATTCAGCCTCCATCACCTTCTTTCTTTGTATTTCTGCTTCTTCTTCTTGTGTCTGACGCTGTAAACTGCTGTCTGCCTCTCAGCACGCCTTTCATATAATGATCGAGGTAAGAAGATCAAACTGTTTCACTGTCGGTTCGGCTTCACTGGAGAATGCTTCATCGCTGGTTTGATTTCGTCTTTTCTCACGTTTCTGGGTTTGATTTTGCATCTTTGTCATCTTTGCATTCGTCCCTTTGAAAACATGCTCGTCTCTTTGTTTCTCTGCCGCCGGTTTTGTTTCTATTTGTGTGTGTTGGTTGTTGATGTCGTGCACTGATGGACAGACGTCTCCCTGTATTGATCAGTAGGTCCGATCAGTATGTGCATGATTGATATGAATCTGTCGGTAAAGCTGGATCTGAGCCGGCGAGCTGTGATTGGCTGATAGTGTTTGAGTTTGAGAGACGGCATGAAGGACGTTAAAGAGTTTTCTCCTCTTCGCTAACAAACGTGGAGCGAAGCGATGGCGCCGCAGAGCCTCTTTTCAGGATCAGCACAGTCATTCAGATGTTTCCATGTTGTTTGTTCCAGGACCCCGGCCCCCTGCCCCCCTCCCCCATCCTGGGCCAGAAGCCGCTGCAGTTGCTGGAGATCAAAGCCAGGGGGCGCTTCGGCTGCGTGTGGAAGGCTCGGCTGCTCAGCGAATACGTCGCTGTCAAAATCTTCCCCATCCAGGTCTGTACTGTCTGAGCAGCCTCGAACGCACCATCACACATCACACATCACACATCACACATGCCGCGTTCGCCGAAACCACAGACCGAAGACGAACGTTGCAACTAAACTAAACAGACGTTAGAAGCTGAATCGTCCGTCTCGTCAGTCACGAATCCAGCTGCTGTTTGTAAAGTCTAACAGAAGTTTGGGGTCGCATTTAATTCTTGACGCTGAGCGTAAAGAGTTTTACTGGATATTCATTTGTAAAGCGAGGGAGTGCTGCGTTCAGCCGTCATTAATGTGACGACCTTCAGCCGAGTCGCGTTAAAGCGCCGGACGCCAACGTTTTACATTTCCACAACATTTATATCGGGAGGTGCAGTTGATTCCTCATTATTCAGCTTTTATTTTGCTGACTCGCATCACTTCCTGTCTGCCTGGTAGAAAACGTTCTGTGGCCCAGAACCGACCCACGACCCGCGGGTTAGAAACCCCCGGGGGCCGATGTCTTTCTAATCTAATACTAAACCATGTTTCCATGGTGATTCTGGTTTGTGAATTTTAACTGGTTCCAGTTCAGAACCAGTTCGAGGTACGAAAACCACACACACGCACGCACGCACACACACACACACACACGCACCCGCACATGCACGCACGCACACACATGCACGCACACACACGCACACACACATACTGACAGCAGGGTGCGTGTGTGTGTTCAGCCTTAAAGCTCAGAGCTTTAATCCCCCCGAGGCTGACTGGGTCCTCGGCCAATCAGCATCCAGTAAACCCATCATGACCTCAATTGACCACACACACACACACACACACACACACACACACGAGGTTCGTGTGTTTTCAGTTTCGTTCAGGGTCAGGTGACATTATAGATCGTTGAACGCGGGTAGACTCGGCTGCAGCTATCGATTATTTTAGTAATCGAGTATCGATAAGAGATAAATCAGACGGCTCTTAAAATGAACAACAATCTTAAACTTCACGTTCTGGGTTTAAAAAAGTTTCTATACTACAGTTTCAGCCGGACTGCAGCTCAGTAACGCCAGCCTTCACTCTTCTTCGTGGCTTCTGTAGGAGGCAGAAACGAGCGGACAGGAACTGTGACATCATCATCATCATCATCATCATCATCAATAACATGAATGAAGCTCAGGCTTTCACAAACTGACTGCAGCATTTTATTTTCTAAATAATTTGCATCGATGATTTTTCGTGATCGAGTTACTCGAGGAATCGTTTCAACCCCAGTGTGGACTCTGAAAGCAGTTGAAGTGTCAGATAAACAGTAAGAAACAGTTGTGCAGAGATAATAGCAGTGTCTTTTAAAGAGTAACAAATGAAAGCAGTTGAAGTGTCGGATAAACTTGGAGGAGTAGAAGCAGTTGAAGTGTAAAATGGTACCTTGGCAGTGACAGCAGGGAAAATGTCAGCTGAAGTAGTTAAACTGCCAGCTGATGTGTAAAGGCTGAAAGCAGTTGAAGTGTCAGGTAGAGAGGAAGTGCTGAAAGCAGTTGAAACCTCAAATCACAGTTTATTTTGTAAATTTGTCTTCTGAATTTGATCTGAAAATGTAATTAATTTAATTAAATGTTTATATTTTCGATTTACTACACGTATACTTGAACGGACACTTCGGATCCTTTCAGTGCTTCTACTTGCAACTCACATTCAACACTTCACATGCACACATTTTGAGATATTTCAACCCGTTTACAGTGTTCACTCCAGTTTTCAGCCTCACTTCGCACACTTCAATCTTCTTCAGAACATCTAGTCTTTTCAGTTTTTATGACGTCTGAGATCTCTGTCCTCACTTCTTTGAGTGTTTGTCTTTACTTTGTATTTCTGTCTGTTAGCCTTCAGTCAGCACGCTGTAAAAAACGTCCATCTGAAGTTATTCAGTCAATAATCAGCGGGTGGTTGATTTTATCAGCTGGTTTAAAAAATTTTTCTTCGTTGTGTCTCTGGACCCCGACGCTGTGGTCAGATGTGTTGTAGGTCACACGGGCATGACCTTTGACCTCTGACCTTTGACCTCTGCTAATTTGTGTATATTCAGGACAAGCAGTCGTGGCAGAACGAATACGAGATCTTCAACCTGAACGGGATGAGACACGAAAACCTGCTGCAGTTCATCGGAGCCGAGAAGAGAGGAAGCAACATGGACGTGGAGCTGTGGCTCATCACCGCCTACCACGAGAAGGTGCTGCCCCTGCTGGACACGTGCAGAACTGCAACACAACCAAACACGAATAAAATCTAATTAAAATAGGAAAATATTCTGCGGCGTGAAGTCGGGTTCACGAATGAACTCAGTGATCTCGATTTGACTTGTTACATTTGTTTACAATTGTTTTATTTATTACTATTTATAATTATTTTAATTCATTTTAGTTATTAGATTCAAATTTTATTTATATAATTAGAATTAATGTAGTAACAAGTATTAAAATCACTTAAATAATGAAAATACTAAAACATAATGAATATAAATAATCACTAAATAATATAAACAATAATAATAATAAAAATACACTTTTATAAAAAAATGTTCCAAAGATATAATTCTAAAAGAGATACAGATAATAACATCTAATAATAGAGTAATAAATCATAGTTACTATAAATAAGTTTTTATCAAAACAATATAAGTTATTCAGAATAACGTAAGAAATGACGACAGTAGTGATTATAATAAAGTAACGTACAGTTCTTTTAAAATGAACGAGAACATCCAGGAACTGTGACGTGAGTATCAGATTAATGCAGAAGGACTTTTTGATCCGTGATGAAGATCTGATCTCGGGTCAGTTTCTCAGGTGCACGCAGTGTCACGTGATCGTGAATCAACACGAGGTCGTTTCTGCGTTCTGCCGTCTCTCCGCAGGGTTCTCTGACAGACTACCTGAAGGCCAACGTCCTCTCCTGGTCCGAACTGTGTCTCATCGCTCAGTCGATGTCTCGAGGTCTCTCCTACCTGCACGAAGACATACCTGGACACAAGGACGGACACAAACCTGCCATCGCACACAGGTACACACATCGCACACACGCAGGTGTACACACATCGCACACATTGCACGCACACAGGTGTACACACACCGCACGCAGGTACACACATCACACACAGGTACACACATCACACACAGGTACACACACAGGTGTACCTGTAAACAGGTGTCGCTGTGTGTTTTTCAGGGACTTTAAGAGTAAGAACGTGCTGCTGAAGTCGAACCTGACCGCCTGCATCGCTGACTTCGGCCTCGCTCTCAGGTTTGAGGCGGGAAAATCTCCTGGAGACACACACGGACAGGTGAGTCCATCTGAGAGAGGACACCTGAATGATCTTTCAGCTTGAATCCTGTTACAGTGATGATGGAGGACGTCTGTGTCTCTGGCAGCCTCAGACTGAGGCGTCTTTAAATCACATGAAGAAGAAGTCACACTAAAAGATCTGAGAGAGAGAGAGTGTGTGTGTATGTGTGTGTATATGTGTGTGTGTGTGTGTGTGTATATGTGTGTGTGTGAAAGGTTCAAACAGGTGAAACAGACACAGTGAGAAGTCAGTTCAGTCAGTGTTATTAGAGCTCCACCTGGTGGCTGTTCGATGAACTGCAGCTCCAACCTGCAGCTCTGACATCACTCAGTTCATTAAAGCTGTGGTTTCCAGCCTCACGCCCCCTCCTACGCCCCCTCCCAGCCTCACGCCCCCTCCCCTACGCCTCCCTCACGCCTCCGCCTCCTCCTCCTCGCCCCTCCCAGCCTCACGCCCCCTCCCAGCCTCACGCCCCCTCCTCCTACACCCCCTCCCAGCCTCGCCCCCTCCTCCCACGCCCCCTCCCAGCCTCACGCCCTCCCTCCTCACGCCCCTCCTCCTACACCCCTCCCAGCCTCTCCGCCCCTCCTCCTCCCCCTCCTCCACCCCTCCCAGCCTCACGCCCCCTCCCACGCCCCCTCCTCCTACACCCCTCCCAGCCTCACGCCCCCTCCTCACGCCCCTCCTCCTACACCCCTCCCAGCCTCACGCCCCCTCCTCCTCCACCCCTCCCAGCCTCACGCCCCCTCCCTCGCCCCCTCCTCCTCCACGCCTCCCAGCCTCACGCCCCTCCTCCTCACGCCTCCCAGCCTCAGGCCCCCTCCCAGCCTCACGCCCCTCCTCTACACCCCCTCCCAGCCTCACGCCCCCCCTCCTCCCACCCCTCCCAGCCTCACCCCCCTCCTACGCCCCTCCCCAGCCTCCTCCCAGCCTCACGCCTCCACCCCCTCCCAGCCTCACGCCCCCTCCCAGCCTCAGGCCCCCTCCCTACGCCCCCTCCTCCCACACCCCCTCCCAGCCTCACCCTCCTCCTCCCACCCCCCCCTCCTACACCCCTCCCAGCCTCACGCCCCTCCTACACCCCCTCCCAGCCTCACCCTCCCAGCCTCACGCCCCCTCCCAGCCTCACGCCCCCTCCTCCTCCCACCCCCTCCCAGCCTCACGCCCCTCCACACCCCTCCCAGCCTCACGCCCCTCCCCACCCCTCCCAGCCTCACGCCCCTCCTCCTCACCCCCCCCCACGCCCCCTCCCAGCCTCACGCCCCCTCCTCCTACACCCCCTCCCAGCCTCACGCCCCTCCCAGCCTCAGGCCCCCTCCCAGCCTCACGCCCCTCCTCCTACACCCCCCTCCCAGCCTCACGCCCCTCCTACACCCCTCCCAGCCTCACGCCCCTCCCAGCCTCAGGCCCCCTCCCAGCCTCACGCCCCCCTCCCTCCTACACCCCCTCCCAGCCTCACGCCTCCCAGCCTCACGCCCCCCTCCCAGCCTCACGCCCCCTCCTCCACACCCCTCCCAGCCTCACGCCCCCTCCTACACCCCTCCCAGCCTCACGCCCTCCCCCCCTCCCAGCCTCACGCCCCCTCCCCACGCCCCTCCCTCCACGCCTCCCAGCCTCACGCCCCCCTCCTACACCCCTCCCAGCCTCACGCCCCTCCCAGCCTCAGGCCCCCTCCCAGCCTCACGCCTCCTCCTCCTACACCCCTCCCAGCCTCACGCCCCTCCTACCCCCTCCCAGCCTCACCCCCTCCCAGCCTCAGGCCCCCTCCCAGCCTCACGCCCCTCCTCCTACACCCCTCCCAGCCTCACGCCTCCTCCACCCCTCCCAGCCTCAGGCCCTCCCAGCCTCACGCCCCTCCTCCTACACCCCTCCCAGCCTCACGCCCCTCCTCCTACACCCCCTCCCAGCCTCACGCCCCTCCCAGCCTCACGCCCCTCCCTACACCCCCTCCCAGCCTCACGCCCCTCCCAGCCTCACCCCCTCCCAGCCTCACGCCCCTCCTCCTACACCCCCTCCCAGCCTCACGCCCCTCCCAGCCTCACGCCCCCTCCTCCTACGCCCCTCCCAGCCTCACGCCCCTCCTCCTACACCCCCTCCCAGCCTCACGCCCCCTCCTCCTACACCCCCTCCCAGCCTCACGCCCCTCCCAGCCTCACGCCCCTCCCAGCCTCACGCCCCCTCCTCCTACACCCCTCCCAGCCTCACGCCTCCTCCTACACCCCCTCCCAGCCTCACGCCCCCTCCTCCTACACCCCCTCCCAGCCTCACGCCTCCCAGCCTCACGCCTCCCAGCCTCACGCCCCCCTCCTCCTCGCCCCCTCCCAGCCTCACGCCTCCCAGCCTCAGGCCCCCCAGCCTCACGCCCCTCCTCCACACCTCCCAGCCTCACGCCCCTCCCAGCCTCACGCCCCCTCCCAGCCTCACGCCCCCTCCTCCTACACCCCTCCCAGCCTCACGCCCCCTCCTACACCCCCTCCCAGCCTCACGCCCCCTCCTACGCCGCCTCCCAGCCTCACGCCCCTCCTCCCACGCCCCCTCCTCCACGCCCCTCCCAGCCTCACGCCCCTCCTCCTACACACCCCCTCCCAGCCTCACGCCCCCTCCCAGCCTCAGGCCCCCTCCCAGCCTCACGCCCCCTCCTCCTACACCCCTCCCAGCCTCACGCCCCTCCTACACCCCTCCCAGCCTCACGCCTCCCAGCCTCAGGCCCCCTCCCAGCCTCACGCCCCTCCTCCTACACCCCCTCCCAGCCTCACGCCCCTCCTACACCCCCTCCCAGCCTCACGCCCCCTCCTACACCCCCTCCCAGCCTCACTCCCCCTCCCAGCCTCAGGCCCCTCCCAGCCTCACGCCCCCCTCCTCCTACACCCCTCCCAGCCCAGCCTCCTCCTCCTCCTACACACCCCTCCCAGCCTCACGCCCCTCCCAGCCTCACGCCCCTCCCAGCCTCACGCCCCTCCTCCTACACCCCTCCCAGCCTCCGCCACCTCCTCCTCCCACGCCTCCCAGCCTCACGCCCCTCCCAGCCTCACGCCCCTCCTCCCGCCCCTCCCAGCCTCACGCCCCCCCTCCTCCCACGCCTCCCCTCCTCACGCCTCCCAGCCCACTCCCAGCCTCACGCCCCTCCTCCCACACCCCTCCCAGCCTCACGCCCCTCCTCCTACACCCCCTCCCAGCCTCACGCCCCTCCTCCACACACCCCTCCCAGCCTCACGCCCCCTCCCAGCCTCACCCCTCCTCCTACACCCCCTCCCAGCCTCACGCCCCCTCCTCCTACACCCCCTCCCAGCCTCACGCCCCCTCCCAGCCTCACGCCCCCTCCTCCTACACCCCCTCCCAGCCTCACGCCTCCTCCCGGGGCCACAGGATTATTTACACATTATTTATATTATGATTTCTAATATTTCAGCTCGAGTTGTTGGAATGACAGTAAGATTTGTGGATGTGACATCATGTCAGAGCCTAATTCTACTGAACCACATGGAGTCCATGTTGGCAACCACCGATCCGGTCTGTGTTTCATGATCCAGACCTTTTCAAAGGTGTGAATGTGTCCCTGTTGATGTGTCAGGTGGGGACCAGGAGGTACATGGCTCCGGAGGTCCTGGAGGGGGCCATTAACTTCCAGAGAGACGCCTTCCTGAGGATAGACATGTACGCTCTGGGTCTGGTGCTGTGGGAACTCGCCTCCCGCTGCAAAGCTGCCGACGGTAAGAAACCCTCAGACGGGGAGGGGGGCCGGTTTTAACCATGATAATAAGTCTGGATCCAAATGTCCCCCTTCTCTGGACGCACCACCACATGTTCACTGTTCTCACGAAACGTTTGTGATAATATGACCTTCGGGCCTCATCTGTTTCCATGGAGATGAATAAACGATGTTAAACATCTGAAACTACACTGAACAAAAACATAAACTCAACGCTTTTGTTTTCCTGGTTTTTCACGAGTTGAAGTAAAAGATCTAAAAAGTCCGTGTTGGAGAGCACTTCACCTTTGCCCAGGTAACCCGTTCGCCTGACAGCTGTGGCGTATCAGATGCAGATCGTGCAGCGTGGTTATGGCGCAGCGTGGTTATGACACAGCTGAAATGTGCAGTTTGATCACAACACAGTGCCGCAGGTTTTGAGGGAGCCTGCGGTCGGTATGCGGACTGCAGGAGCTGTTGCCCGTGAATCGAATGTTCAGCTCACTACCAAACGCCGTCTCCAACTTCGTTTCCCAGAATTGCATCCAATCAGCCTCACAACCATAGCCACGTCACGCTCACCTTCGCTGGCGTCTGGCCCTTTAGAGAACTCCTCACGGATGAATCCCGGTTTACTCTGCCGATGGCAGATGGCGAGCGTGGCTGCAAGAGGCAAATGGTGGTCAGATACTGACCTGCACATCTGTAGCGTGATGTGCAGTCATACAGTGATGCGAAAAGTGATCGCCCCCTAAACCTAAAAACTGGTTGGGCCACCCTTAGCGCTGAAAAGACTCATTTCAAGTTATCGCAAACGTTTGGTTGCAGTTGTTGCTGCTAAGGGTGGAGCAACCAGTTATTAGGTTTAGGGGGAATCACTTTTTCACACAGGGCCATGTAGGTTTGGATTTAGTTTCCCTTAATAACAACAACCTTCATTTAAAAACTGCATTTGTGTTTACTTGTGTTATCTCTGACTAATATTTAAATTTGTTTGATGATCTGAAACATTTAATCAATCAGGAAGGGGCAAACACTTTTTCACACCACTGTAGTTCAGAGCCTTGTATTGTGACCGGCCCACACCGGTGCGATAACCACGCTGTGCGATCTGCATCTGACACGCCACAGCTGTCAGGCGGACGGGTCACCTGGACGAGGGTGAAGTGCTCTCACACGGATTTAAACTCATTAATGAACATTTGAGAGAAAAAAGCCTTTTGTGTTCCTGAAAGTCTTTGTTTCAACTACAGAAGTGTTGCGTTTGTGGTTTCCTGCACGGTTCCTCGCTGTCGACGGTTTCTTCGTACCGAATAACAAGATGGTTGATAAACAGTAAATAGCTCCCTTTACATGGGCGAGTTGTTTAAGGAACCTGAGACGCCATCTTACCTTATTAACTTAACTAATGATGCCGGCAATTTTCTCTCAACACTAATCTTACTGGAATGTTCGCCTGCATGTATTTGATTGGCCAGCGCAACGCCTTGCAGGATGACGTCACCTTACGCTGCAGTGTGACCGTGTCTGTTTTAGGCCTGCACGACATGGTAAAAAAATCAGACTGCGATTATTTCGACAGACACTACGATTGCGATATGATTCGCGATTAGTGGGAATGACCGAACAAACGCGTCTTCTTCCGTCTGGAGAGCGAGACGTGTCGGCCGCGGCGTCTCTGCAGCACCACCGCACTTCGTTATAAAGCTGTCCGTCGCACGTCTCACCTTCATCAGGAAACTGCAGCTTCTGCGATTTGGATGTTGCACTTGGCCGCATTGTGATAATATTTCGATAAACTGTGGGGCCCTCGTCTGTCGGAGAAACACTGCTGTCTCACCTGGTGCCTCATTAAAGACTGTTTCCACAGACTCATACTAAACCAGGATTCATCCAGGATACTATTCACTTATTGGTTTGGATGCTGGTCTAGTTCTGGACTCTGATAAGTCCCCCTTCTCTCTGATCCAGGTCCAGTGGACGAGTACATGGTGCCGTTTGAGGAGGAGGTGGGTCAGCATCCGTCTCTAGAGGACATGCAGGAGGTGGTGGTCCACAAGAAGCTGAGACCGACGCTCAGAGAGTGCTGGCAGAAACACGCTGTGAGTCAGACTACGTTACCCATCATGCACTGCTTGTGTGAGCGGTGTTGTTGATATTTTGTGGGTTTTCCTGACGGGTGTTGTGGGTGTCTTGGTGCCCCTGCAGGGTCTGGCGGTGCTCTGTGAGACCATTGAGGAATGCTGGGACCATGAAGCTGAAGCTCGGCTGTCGGCCGGCTGCGTGGAGGAACGCGTCGTGCAGATGCAGCGGCAGATGAGCGTCACGGCGCCCGAGGAGATCGTCACGGTTGTCACCATGGTAACCAACGTGGACTACCCGCCTAAAGAGTCGAGCCTATGACGATGCCAAGGACCAATCAGGACGGAGCAGGGACTCCCTCAGTGAGCGTTTTCTGTCTCAGGTGGGGCGAGCCGCTCAGGTGACCTGCCGCGTGTCAGGTGACCTGGAGGACAACATGGCAGACTCTCTCTCGGCAGGGTGAGCCACACTGATCTCCACCCTCTGACATCAGTTCCTCTTTTTTTACTACAAAATAAAAGACTTCCTGGACAGACTTTTTCTACGATAATGTGACAGTTTGGTTTCAGTATAAAAAGGGCGACTGTAGTTTTTAGACACTTGCTGTTTTTTGTTTCTCTGAATGATGTGATGCCAATAAGAAACAGCTTCTGAATGTCTGTATCACTGCTGTGTCACCTGAGAGTCAGAGAGAAGAGTTTAATAATCAGGTTATTGATCCACACACAGTCTTTGCACAACAAACATACGAGGATCTTTCTTTTCTTTCTGAAAACGTTTGGAGAAACTGGAGTCGACCGTTTGATTCTCTAACAAACACTGAGATGTGGAAGATTCATTGAAATAAAATCAAAGAAATAAAGTGAAATATAACTCATATTGTTATGTTGACTTCACGTCATCGGAACGTGATAATTAACTTGAAAACAAACAAAAGGTTGTGTTTTGGGGTAAACCTGACTGTATATTCATTATCATTTAATCTTTTCAGAGTCAACATTTGTTTCACAAAATGTCAGAAAACAGTAAAGTGTCTTCAGACGTCTTGTTCTGTTGGACCGACAGTCCAGAAGAGACTCAGTTTGCTGAGATAATAAACAGGAAAACATGCAGAGAAGCTCGATCAAAATTATGTTTGATTTTCTTCGTTTTCCTTGATGCCTGTTTGGACTTTTGAATGGGAGTCCAAGCTGTCTAAGCAGTCCGCTGTCATTCTGCTCCACCAAACTCCATTAAAGAATCTGTTGGTTAGTGTTTTCTTTGCTCCACAGCAGTGACGCTCATCTATTGCAACATTACTCAATAACTTTGATTAATCGGAGGAATATCTGTTTCATGCTGCATTATTTCCTTCCACCCAGCAGCTTCTGGCGCCGGAAAATAACAATACAGCTAGTTACAGAATGAAAACAGTTTTTTTAATCCATCAAGAGCCTAAAAACTGTCTTTTGAAGATCTTTACTGTTTTCTGATGTTTTATAAACAAAATTATTTATTGATTAATTGAGAAATCTAATTAGGATATTAATCAATAGTGAAAATAATCATTGGTTGTAACCAAATAACATCTGTTGTGTTTCACTTTATTTCTTTGACTAATTTTTAAATTCAGACTCTGAATCAAAGACAATCAAAAAATGTTTTTAATTTTTATAATGTTGAGTTTGTGGAGTCGGTTCAGGTGTTAATCAGAGAACGTCGACCTGCTGATCAGCTGATCAATAACACTGATAACAGATCAGCTATCTGACAATAAAACTCTTCCACAGGAAAGAAAAATCTTCTGAGTTTGAAATGAAGATTAAATGTGTTGAAGACCAGAAAGTGAAACACTTCCCTGTTCAGGTTTATTTCAAACACGTCTTTATTTTACTTTTGTTTTCGCGGTTGAACTCTTGGTTTCCTCTTTTCTTCTCTGTTTGTGGTTCGTTCTGAAGCTGTGGAGCCTCGAAACTGACAAAATGTAGTTAAATGTTATCAAAAATGTAACTGAATAATTAACAAATGATTCTATATTATTTATTTATTTATTGGCACATGGGCTTATATTTCATCTGAAACAAAGATAATAAAATAACCATTAAACACATTAACACAAATAATATATTTGCATATATTATAAACAGTGCGGTCCGCACCTGAAGTGAACGTCGGGTATGATTTGGTGCTATATAAATACAATTTAATTTGAACTGAAGTAATATGTTCATTAGAAATTTAAACTGGATTATATAAAGAAAATAAATTGTGAAATCAGAATAATGAAATTACATTTGTGTCAGGATGAAGAAAAATAGGAAAACTAAAATGAGAGAAATAAAAGTAAAATAAATAGTTTTGTGTATATTAAACTATTTGAGGTGAAAAAATATAAAGCTTTATATTTCTTATATTATTGAACACTATCATTTATTGATATCTTTTTCACTCATCTGATCATCTTTTTGTCGGTTCGTTTTCGTTACCTTAGAATCAGCCTTTATATCTACAGAGGGAGCGGGTCGCCTTCCACGGAGGCCGCCATGTTGCACCGCCATGTTTCTACAGGAGCCCAGAACGGACAAACCAAACACCGGCTCTAGAGCGGGCCTTTCACGTTTTTCGTGAGTTTCGCGGCCACCGTGGTTTCTCCTGCACGCCTGGGAGGGCGAGGCGAGCGGGATTCAGTTGCCACCGCTAAATGGTGCCTCTAAATCCTCTACGTGTCCTTTTAAATCGACATTTTTCTTTCTGGAAAAATGCATTTTAGATTAAACGTCCTGATTTTGTTTCAGCGTCACAAATATTCTCAGCAGTTTAAAACTGGAACACTTTGAGTTTTAGGGCGATTTATAACAAAACAACAATCTGCCGACAAACTTCGATTCTCAGGTTTCAAGAGTTTCCTTGAAGGATCAGTTATCTCACGTTATCTGACGAGACCCTTTAAAGTTTCCTCCCTCAGGCTGACGGGATGTTTGTTGGCTCGGCGTCTCGTGTTAGCAGAAAATGAACCTCTGGGTCAAACGTCCACAAACAGAGACGTTCAGGGACCTCCAGCTCAGTTTGGACTGTTGGAAATCCAAACTCCTTCACTGTAGTCTGATTTTATAAAAGGTTCATTAAACCTGTGAAGCAGCAGAACGTCCTCGGACTGGTTTTCGCCAGCCCGGACTGGTTTTCGCCAGCCCGCGCTGGTTTTCGCCAGCCCGCGCTGGTTTTCGCCAGCCCGGACTGTCTGCTGCTGCTGCTTCTCTCTGTGTTTGTAGTTCAGACTGTAAAGTGTTTCCTCAGTGTTGATATTCTGACAGAAGAAGAAGCTGCAGCCTGTTTCTTCCTCCTCTGTCTTTATTATTAATTATTATATTATTAATAATGATATTTGTATCTGACAGGAAGCCAAACCTGCACAGTTTGTACATATGAATGTTGTTTCAGATTGTGGTTTTAGCATGAATTTGTTTTTTATGGAAAATCCTTTATAATGTTAATATGACGAATAGATTTATGTTGTTTATTTTATATGATGATGTAAAAATGAAAAACAATCTGGGTTCATTAATTTATGTTGAAAACTCAGAACACTAACTTCCTGTGGAGGAAGGTGTGTGCGTGTGAGAGTGCGTGCGTGTGTGTGCGTGCGTGTTAGATACCTCAGACGTCCCTGCTGGTGCTCACCTCTCTCATCACGACATCATCATGACATCATCCTCCTCCGGCGTCGATCAGGGCGACGACTCGTGCTGAAATCTGACCTGCAGCTTCTCCTTCAGCTTCCTGTTTGGTTTTATTTAAATGTTTTGTTTTCTGACACTGAACAACAGAATCGGCTGATTTTCTTTTCTACAGAAGCACTTTGGAACGAAAACAGTTGGAGGCTTCATCTCGTAATCGTGAGAAAAGTATCGTAACTTTGAGAAGTTTTCTAGTCGGGCAGTAATTTACGAGGTGACGCCTCCAGCTTCATGTTCTTTGCTGAGTTTAATGCTCTTCTTTAAAAATCCGTCTTGTTTGAGTCGCTCTATCTGAATAAATCTTTCAAACACGAATGTTGAAGACTTGCAACATCAGAACACTTTTTCTTTTTATTCGTTGTTGTTATGATTATTCTTCGTGAATCAGCTTTAACTTGAGGTACGGCCGCTGCCCAGTGCGAGCTCCGGCAGGAGGCAGGCGAACGGATGCTGTCAAACTTCGTTTCTTTTTTTAATTTATCCTCAAATGATGAAACAGTTCAGCGAGTTCAGTGATGACAGACATCAACACTTGTACATGAAACGATCTGTCATGACTTCCTCCGCCATTTCCATCAGTGATAATAACATTAAACTAAGAACGAGAACCGGATGTTTTTATTGCTGATAGAAATGAGTGATTCAACTCCTGAAACCTGCTGGACTCTCAGCTGTTTCAGTCTCCTCTGAAAATACAGAATAAATAATTTAAAGATGTTTAAAGTCAGTTTTAATGGATTTGATGTTCAGATGTTGAAAAGTTAGTTTGTCGAAGGACTCGGCTCACTTTGTTTTATATTTAATATTAATACATTTATGATTTACCTTATTTCAGTAAACTGATCCCTGAATATTTTCACCCTGCAGTATAGACCAACACCGCGGTGTGTTCACTGTCTGTCGGCAGTTTATTTTCTGAGTATTTCACAGTTTGAGGGCTTCTGTTGGAGGTGATTGTTGAATATTGTACAGAAGAAAATGTTAAGATGTTTCCCCTGAAATAAAGTACAGTGACTGCTGCATCCTGTCGTCTCTTCTGCTCTTTGCTTTTCCTTCACGTAGTTTCTGACTACAGATTCTTTACGGCTCTGCCTCAACACGATTTCCTCATAAGATGTATGTATATATATATATGTATATATATATGTATATATATGTATATATATATATATGTGTATATATATATGTATATATATGTATATGTGTATATATATGTGTATATATATGTATATATATATGTATGTATATATATATATATATATATATATATATATATATATATATATATATATGTATATATATATATATATATATATATATATATATATATATATATATATATATATATATATATATATATATATATATATATATATATATATATATATATATATATATATATATATATATATATATATATATATATATATATATATATATATATATATATATATATATATGTATATATATGTATGTATATATATATATATATATATATATATATATATATATATATATGTATATATATATATATATATATATATATATATATATATATATATATATATATATATATATATATATATATATATATATATATATATATATATATATATATATATATATATATATATATATATATATATATATATATATATATATATATATATATATATATATATATATATATATATATATATAGTATATATATATATATATATATATATATATATATATATATATATATATATATATATATATATATATATATATATATATATATATATACTGTGTATATATATATATATATATACAGTATATATATATCTGCTTATCTGTCTACAGACTATCTGACGTATACTGTATACACACACACACACACGGGGACAAATTACAGGAAGAAGCTGAATAAACAGTGGAGAAACATTAAATGCAGATGCTTCTGTGCACCAGACCACCTGCTGTCCTCAGGATGTGAGACAGGTACCAAGGATGTGAGACAGGTACCGGCAGGTGAGACAGGTACCGAGGATGTGAGACAGGTACCGAGGATGTGAGACAGGTACCGTCAGGTGAGACAGGTACCGTCAGGTGAGACAGGTACCGAGGATGTGAGACAGGTACCGAGGATGTAAGACAGGTACCAGCGGGTCAGACAGGTACCGAGGATGTGAGACAGGTACCGTCAGGTGAGACAGGTACCGTCAGGTGAGACAGGTACCGAGGATGTGAGACAGGTACCGTCAGGTGAGACAGGTACCGTCAGGTGAGACAGGTACCGAGGATGTGAGACAGGTACCGTCAGGTGAGACAGGTACCGAGGATGTAAGACAGGTACCAGCAGGTGAGACAGGTACCGAGGATGTGAGACAGGTACCGAGGATGTGAGACAGGTACCGTCAGGTGAGACAGGTACCGAGGATGTGAGACAGGTACCGGCAGGTGAGACAGGCACAGGCAGGTAAGGCAGGTACTGGCAGGTGAGACAGGCACCGGCAGGTGAGACAGGTACCGGCAGGTCAGACAGGCACCGGCAGGTGAGACAGGCACCGGCAGGTGAGACAGGCACCGAGGATGTGAGACAGGTACCGAGGATGTGAGACAGGTACCGGCAGGTGAGACAGGCACCGGCAGGTGAGACAGGTACTGGCAGGTCAGACAGGCACCGGCAGGTGAGACAGGCACCGAGGATGTGAGACAGGTACCGTCAGGTCAGACAGGTACCGAGGATGTGAGACAGGTACCAAGGATGTGAGACAGGTACCGGCAGGTGAGATAGGCACCGGCAGGTGAGACAGGTACCGGCAGGTCAGACAGGCACCGAGGATGTGAGACAGGTACCGAGGATGTGAGACAGGTACCGGCAGGTGAGACAGGCACCAGCAGGTGAGACAGGTACCGAGGATGTGAGACAGGTACCGACAGGAGAGACAGGGACCGATGATGTGAGACAGGTACCGAGGATGTGAGACAGGTACCGGCAGGTGAGACAGGCACCGGCAGGTGAGACAGGTACTGGCAGGTGAGACAGGCACCGGCAGGTGAGACAGGTACCGGCAGGTCAGACAGGCACCGGCAGGTGAGACAGGCACCGGCAGGTCAGACAGACACCGAGGATGTGAGACAGGTACAGAGGATGTGAGACAGGTACCGGCAGGTGAGACAGGCACCGGCAGGTGAGACAGGTACTGGCAGGTCAGACAGGCACCGGCAGGTGAGACAGGCACCGAGGATGTGAGACAGGTACCGTCAGGTCAGACAGGTACCGAGGATGTGAGACAGGTACCGAGGATGTGAGACAGGTACCGGCAGGTGAGATAGGCACCGGCAGGTGAGACAGGTACCGGCAGGTCAGACAGGCACCGAGGATGTGAGACAGGTACCGAGGATGTGAGACAGGTACCGGCAGGTGAGACAGGCACCAGCAGGTGAGACAGGTACCGAGGATGTGAGACAGGTACCGTCAGGTGAGACAGGTACCGAGGATGTGAGACAGGTACCGAGGATGTGAGACAGGTACCGGCAGGTGAGACAGGCACCGGCAGGTGAGACAGGTACTGGCAGGTGAGACAGGCACCGGCAGGTGAGACAGGTACCGGCAGGTCAGACAGGCACCGGCAGGTGAGACAGGTACCGGCAGGTCAGACAGACACCGAGGATGTGAGACAGGTACAGAGGATGTGAGACAGGTACCGGCAGGTGAGACAGGCACCGGCAGGTGAGACAGGTACTGGCAGGTCAGACAGGCACCGGCAGGTGAGACAGGCACCGAGGATGTGAGACAGGTACCGTCAGGTCAGACAGGTACCGAGGATGTGAGACAGGTACCGAGGATGTGAGACAGGTACCGGCAGGTGAGATAGGCACCGGCAGGTGAGACAGGTACCGGCAGGTCAGACAGGCACCAGCAGGTGAGACAGGTACCGAGGATGTGAGACAGGTACCGGCAGGTGAGACAGGCACCAGCAGGTGAGACAGGTACCGAGGATGTCAGACAGGTACCGGCAGGTCAGACAGGCACCGAGGATGTGAGACAGGTACCGAGGATGTGAGACAGGTACCGGCAGGTGAGACAGGCACCGAGGAGGTAAGACAGGTACTGGCAGGTCAGACAGGCACCGCAGGATGTGAGACAGGTCAGACAGGCAGAGGATGTGAGACAGGCACCGAGGATGTGAGACAGGCACCAGGAGGTGAGACAGGTACCGGCAGGTGAGACAGGCACCAGCAGGTGAGACAGGTACCGGCAGGTGAGACAGGCACCAGCAGGTGAGACAGGCACCAGCAGGTGAGACAGGTACCGGCAGGTGAGACAGGCACCGGCAGGTGAGACAGGCACCAGCAGGTGAGACAAGGTGAGCTCATGGATGGATCAAGAGGGGAAGGGGGGCCACAGAGGCCGCTTGTTTGGGGCCCAGGATTTTGTGCTACACTGCTGGAGCAGGTAACGTCATTGGTTGCCAGTTTTGGATGAAACACACGTGATGATCAGCAGCTAGCATTACATTAGCAACAACACGTATCAATTCGTTGTAGATGCGTAACTTAGGGGAGCCAGGTCAGAGGATCAGTCAAGTCAGCAAAGGATGCCTGAGTCTGGGGGTCTCCTGGAGCCTGCGGGGCCCCGAGCAGCCGCTTAGTTGGCTCAGAGGGAGGGCCGGCTCTGACCGTGCAGGTTATGAATGCTCAGAGGTTCAGGTCCAGAGGATACCACGGCAGATAATGTTGCTGGTACGTTAACTGTGCGTTGCCAGCGGTCAGTTAACAACATGTCTGCCTTCACAACAGATCGGCCTGTTTCAGTCAAAGCACAGCGGCCCACCTGCGTACTGCTGCTACGGTGCTCAGGTGAGTGCATAGAAAGAAAGCAGTGTTACGGCAGGTTACCTGTTCACAAATGTTTGAACAACAGGATAAAAATGAACAACAGAATCAGGTCAAAAGTCAAAGTTCACAGAATCTTTTCTAAGTATTCAGATCCTTTCTGCAGTCAAAGTAGTAAAACCAGTGTAGAAATACTCTGTCACAAGTCAAAGTCCTGCATTCGAAACTTTACTTAAGTAAAAGTAGAAAAGTATTAGCGTCAAAATATAAGTACCGAAAGTAAAAGTACTCGTTATGCAGAATAATAGGTATTATATTACTGATGCATTCATGTGTTCATCACTTTAATGCTGCAGCTGCTGAAGCTGGAGCTCGTTTTAAAGACTTTATGTTCTGCCGGGTAGTTTGTGAATTTCCCCATGAGGATCAATAAAGTTGTATCTTTATCTTTATTAAAACTTCATCATCTATTAGTTATTTATCAGATGATATTTTGTATCAATAATCCGAATCTGCAAAGTAACAAAGTTATTCAGTAACTGTAATAACATTTCCCTCGGAGATGTGGTGCAGTAGAAGCAGAAAGTTGCACTTTATTTCTTTAAATGGCGCCAAATCCTAACCGAAGTTATCTCAGGTGAAGCGCGAGCACCTCAGGACGAGCTGTGCTGGTCCAGCTCTGCAGCGCCCCCCACAGGTGGACCCGCTCCGGCTCTGCCCCGAGGCTTCCTGTAGCACAGGTCAGTTCTTTATAGGAAACATTTCAAAGTAAACTCAGAGTTTCACATTTGAGAACTTCAGGAGGAATGACTTCTTTCACAGCACCAACATGAAAGGGTCTAAACGATTCCAACAGTTTGTATCAGAAATACTTTATTATAATATATAATGATATGATTTAATAAAGTATTTCTGATCAGCACTTTCTGTATTTTCTACCTTTTCACTCATTAACACAAACATGAGAGAAATTAAAATGGTTTTGATTTATTACTTTTAATTAAATAGATAGTTTTTGATGTTAAAGTAGGCGGGCCTGGCAGAGGAAAGAGCCGCTGATCCAGGACGGCTCGAGCCTTTCTGTCCGTCCTTAAGAGATTTGTTCATTTGGGGTTTAAGCTTCAAATATTTACATCTGTGAATAAAATCTTTTTCTGATAAAAGCTATTGATGAATCACAGAATGCGGTCTGTATTTATTGATTTATGAACAGAATGGATTTATTCTGGTATTAATTTATTTATAGGGTGGTTTCAGCAAAAGCTTTGCATTAACTGTAAAAACACGTTTAATTATTGTTGTTTACATGAATTGCATTTAAATGTTCAAAGGTATGTTGATCAGTTTATTGTACAATGTTATTTTAAAAAAGCTAAATTGTACTTAATCATTGATTTCTTCATAATAAGAAGCACACGTGTCGCACTAAGCCTTTGAGTCTTTAAGCAACACTTCTTCGCGCGAGGGTTTGGTGTCAGTGAATATTTGTTCTAGCAGATCCCCAAAAAGCGAACTCAATCTATATTAATGTGTTTCCATGTTTCCACATTTCCACTTTATTGATTTATTCCACTCGTGGAGAAAACACGAAGCGCTGCCGTGCAGACTGACGTCACAGCCGAGTTCTGGAACGTCTTTAGAACTTCATTAGAATGTTGATATGTTGCGTTCAGGAGCTGCGCGCGCACCTTCATGTCGAGCGTGTGTTTTTTTTTTTTAAGTTGTGCCGCGGTGGCTGATGGGATTGCTCCGCCGCTGGTGTGGACATGTCCGCCATGTTTTCCACGGCGCAGGGAGCAGAGCAGCCCGGAGAAACGGCTCCTACGTCCCGTTAAACCCGCACACTGATGAGTCCTACCGCCTGTTACCGGAGCAACAGACACCAATGAACTCTACTGCGGCGGACACAGTCGCGTCCGGAGCTGATTTACGTCGGTATTGGTGCGGGTTTGTGGCGGGATTCACGGTTCTCTCGGATTGTCGCTTATTTGGCGCAAACAATGAGTAAACTCTCGTTCCGGGCGCGAGCGCTAGACGCCGCCAAACCGCTCCCGGTTTACCGCAACAAAGACCTTCCTGACCTGACCGACTGCGTGTCCATTAACCGGGCCGTCCCGCAGATGCCGACCGGGATGGAGAAAGAAGAAGAGCTGGTACGGACATGTTTAAATTTAAAGTCTGTCTGTCGGGGATAGCGTTAGCTCGGTGCTACGGCGGGATTCAGGACGTGGTTACGTACAGTTCTGTCCGTACGCTGTGTACGACGAGCGGGGCGGACACATGAATGTACGCAGTTTACGTACTCATTACGTACTGTGTGCGCTGTTACGTAGCGCCAAAGTCGGTGTGAGCGCTTTCTGCGGCTGTGACGTTAAAGTTTTTACGTAGTTCTCATGGCAACGGACGACGCAAAGCGTTCCGTATCCCTGCTAGCCGGGCTAGCTGGTAGCTAATCACTGCTACATTAACTCCAGTGTGTCTTTCCGCTACAGTTAGCGACTTAGCGGAAGCACTGGTCTGCTGACTGTAATGTGACACCGTGTAAGTTATCAGACTAGTCCTGCTGGCAGGATTAAGAAGCTACAGACTCCAAACAACTGAAGAGAGACTTTAGACTGGATGACAGCGCTCTGCTGTGTTTACAGACGCATCAGAAATATCAGAAGTACTTTATTGATCCCTGTAGGGAAACTCTTTCCCAGAGGAGGTTTGCAGGCCCAGAGAGCTTCTGTGAACCCTCGAAAATAAACCAGCCACCCTGTGCAGTGGCTGCTGGGAACATACAGTTAGCATATAAAATGTTTAGTTTTTTGCGGCTCTGCGGTGTACAGGCAGGACGTTTACATTGTAAAGTTACAGCCCCTCGTTCTCCCCCAGTCGGGCTGTATTTACAGACGCATGGCACAGAAAAACGCCCACCATCCGCCAACCATTTGCACTTAGAAAACACATATTGTCCTAAAAAGGAAACGCAGCCCGTACAGGACGTATGTAATACGCATTATTGCACTTGTGTATCGTGTGATGTCCTGACTGTACGGGGATTTTGTCATGTTATTGACTGTATATACGGTCTGATGGACGTGCGAGTGACAGAACGAACAGCTTGTGACGCTGCATCGGTAGACGTTTGATGGAGATGATTCGCTTCTGGATGTTTCCACAGACTTACTGATGTAGTTAGACTGTGGGAGGAGGAAAGATTACAGATGTGTCTTTTACACCTATTCAACATCTGGCTAGAATGAGTCTCAGACTTCCTCCAGGGGTGGTTTCAATCTGCCTTCAGTGCTTCATTTACATTTTAATATATCTGATCCACAGAAACATAACGTGACTCAGAGTCAACTGGTCTTAAATTACAGACGGATCCAGGTTCTGGGTCTGAACAGGACCACAGAGTGTTCAGGTTATGTGTAGTGTATGTGTGTGTGTGTGTTTCAGGAGCACCACCTGCAGAGGGCGATCTCAGCCCAGCAGGTGTTCAGGGAGAAGAAGGAGAACATGGTGATCCCCGTACCTGAAGCAGAGAGTAACACCACCTACTACGACCGTCTGTACAAAGGAGAGGTCAAAGTTCCCAAACAGCTGATCCACATACAGCGTGAGTACTCCTTCATACTGGTCTACCTCTGTAATACGCCAGCTGTCACTGCAGGGACTGTACCTGGATCAGGATTATACAAGTCCACTCTGAGTCACCAGTTATTACTGAATATTTGACTGGTCGGTGTTCAGGGACGTGGTGTCAGGGACACAGAGTATTGAGAAAATAGATCTAAAATGTATATCAGTGTCAGTATATAACCGTATATCTGTGTGCTTCCATCTTAAACTGTCCTGATGTGTTAAAAAGAAATGTGGGTCAGAATCAGCAGTTGCCAGTATGTATGTTCTGTTTGTGGTTCTGCAGCTCTGGGTCTGGACCTGGAACAGCCAGACTACGACATGGACTCAGAGGACGAGACGCTGCTCAACAGACTGAACAGAAAGATGGAGATCAAACCTCTGCAGTTTGAGACCATGGTGGACCGACTGGAGAAGGCCAGCACACACCAGGTACAAACTGGATCCTGAAGTCTGTCTGTACACATACCTGTTAGACCAGGTAACACTGAACACACACCAGCTAACTCTGGAGACGAGGGCTGTAACTAATGATTATTTTCATTATCGATTTAATCTGCATCTAATTTCTTTTTCTTCAATTAATCGATTAATCGCTAGTCTAGTAAAATGTCAGAAAAGAATGAAAAAATGCCAAATGCTGTTGCTCAGAGTTCGAGGTGACGTCTTCAGTTTTCTGTGAAATAAAACAGAGAAAAGCAGAAAATCAGATACTTGAGAGTCTGGAACTAGAGGATATTTGGCAGTTTTTTCATATTTTTGCTTGAAAAATGACTAAAACAATTAATTGATTATTAAAATTTGTGGCTGACTGTTTTTCTGTTGATCGACTTATTGATTAATCGACTAATGGTTTCAGCTCTACTAGAGACTGAACACACACACTGTTCTGTCTGTAGCTGTGGCTCTTAACCTTTTCGAGTGGTGACAGCTGAAAGTGAAGTACAGTCTACCTGTGACTCCTCACCACGGGTTCTGGTCTCGGTGTCCTGTGACTCCTCACCACGGGTTCTGGTCTCAACATGAGTTGTGATCAGTTCAACCAGACGGGGATGTTTGTCTTCTCATGTTGGTTCATGTGGATGATCTTTAACCGGTCTGACAGGCTGAAAATGTTTAGCATTTGAGAAGAAAAAAGCAAAAAATAGAAATTAGAAGATCAGAAAAAAGAAACAAAATTTTGTGACAGGTTTGTTTTCTTTCTTATCTTGAGGGTCCAGACTGTATGGCAAGCCACCGGGTTCAGTGTGTGTAAACACTTCAGAGAAAGAGGTTTTTTTTCCAGCTCAAAACATGTTAAGACTTTACAAATAAACCTGTTAACTGATTTGAACACGTTAACACGAGATTATGTCACATGTTAACGCGTCTTAAGCGTATACATGTAAAGTCGTGTGTGCATTAGTGCGACCACTTGTCGTCATGTGTTCGCCGGCTGAACCTTGTGGCTTACCATAAAATTTGGAACGACTGGTCTAAACCCCCCCCCCAATAATCAATAATCTATTCGAGCTGTAATGACCTGTCTGAATTAAAACTTTACAGTCTATAAGCTCAGCAGAGCATTTGAAGTAGTTTGCCTTGTGGTCCAGCAGAAGGCGCTCTTAAAATTCACGATCATCGTAACCTATTGACCGATCAGTAAACTAAACTAATCAATGGAGGACAGTAGCGAGCAAAGCCGAGCCGATCAGATAATCCGGACACCGAAGCATCTGAGAAGCAGAGTGACGAAGTATTTTGGTTCTAAATGACCAACAAACATCAGACTGTTTGTGACTTTGTAAAAAGCAGCTGTTACTCCACAACCACAACACACCTGAGGACTCAGCTGCTGCTGCAGCACAAGTGAGGCTCCAGAAACCAGCGGAGCAACGTCACCTGTACCACAAGAAACCAGAGGAGCGACGTCACCTGTACCACAAGAAACCAGAGGAGCGACGTCACCTGTACCACAAGAAACCAGAGGAGCGACGTCACATGTACGACAAGAAACCAGCGGAGCGACGTCACCTGTACCACAAGAAACCAGAGGAGCGACGTCACCTGTACCACAAGAAACCAGAGGAGCGACGCCACATGTAACGACAAGAAACCAGCGGAGCGACGCCACCTGTACCACAAGAAACCAGAGGAGCGACGTCACCTGTACCACAAGAAACCAGAGGAGCGACGCCACCTGTACCACAAGAAACCAGAGGAGCGACGTCACCTGTACCACAAGAAACCAGAGGAGCGGCGTCACCTGTACCACAAGAAACCAGAGGAGCGGCGTCACCTGTACCACAAGAAACCAGAGGAGCGACGTCACCTGTACCACAAGAAACCAGAGGAGCGACGTCACCTGTACCACAAGAAACCAGAGGAGCGACGTCACCTGTACCACAAGAAACCAGAGGAGCGACGTCACCTGTACCACAAGAAACCAGAGGAGCGACGTCACATGTACGACAAGAAACCAGCGGAGCGACGTCACCTGTGCGACCGGAAACCAGAGGAGCGACGTCACCTGTACGACCTCGTCTGACTGCTGACTCTATACACACACACACACAGCTGTATGAAAATATAAAGACTGTACTGTACTTTATTGAAGGGTGAAACAATCTGCCGCTGACGGATGGACGGAGTGACGGATCACTGAACACATGTTCATGTGCCGCTCACTGTATCTTAGACTCACACATTACGCTGTACAGGTTGTTTGAATTCATTTGAACTTGACTTTTTGAAAAAGTGTCAGCCCTAGCCTCCTGCTATCTTGTTTTCAGCTTGTTTCTGTGGTTCTGGTTCTGTCCTTAGCTGGTCTCTCTGTCCGAGGCGAAGCTGCTGCTGAACGAGGATGACTACCTGCTGAAGTCGGTGTATGATTACTGGGTGAGGAAGAGGAAGAACTGTCGTGGTCCGTCGCTGATTCCTCACATCAAACAGGAGAAAAGAGATGGATCCACCAACAACGACGCCTACGTGGCCTTCAGACGGAGAACAGAGAAGATGCAGACCAGGAAGGTGAGTCCTCCTCTCGGTCTGCAATGCGGGTTTTGTTTTAACCTGCTGATTATCTTCTTGATTCATAAATAAACGTTTTTCATTATACAGTATCAGAAAACTGTAGTAACATCATTACAATTTTCCGGAGCACAAAGCAACGTCTTCAAATAATATTCAATTTAAAATAAAAAAACTGACTCACTGCAGAAACTGACACCAGAGAATTTTTGCTTAAAAAAATTACTCAAACAACAAATTGATTATCTGTAATTTTCTGTCAATTGACTAATCGTTGAATTATCTAATTGTTTCTGCTCTATACAGAGGGAAATGTTAGTGGCAGACGGAGTCGTGGGCAGAATCTCTCCGTATGCAGACGATATGCTCGTCTTCCTTTACAATCCCAGCATTTCACTGACTTCACTCACTGACGCAATTAAGTAATTCAGTATATGAGGTTAATTTGGAGAAATCGGTGGCCTTACCTGTGAGTGGATTAAGAGAAAAAACAAATACATTTTCTCATTTTAATATTGTTTTTGGTGTGAGACGCCTGTTTTCAGACTGTCTCTCGCCAAATAAGAGGAAGCCACAAAGCCACTCCTTGAAGAAAAATAAAGTTTTATAGGTTAACTTGGTCGTCTGAACGTCAGGCTTTATGTCACATCCCAGCTCTGAGATTAGTCAGTAAATGTTGGATACATTAACACACCGCAGGACTCTGCTGCCCACTGGCTGCTAACAGCTAACTAGCTCTCCTCCTGCTGATTTCAACACGCATTTGTTGTTCACAATGTAGCATAGCAGGGAAAAATAATATACTCACACACAGCCAGGGTGGCGCCTGGCTAAAGTTAGCTAGCTAGCAGCAAGCAGCCGGCTATACTGTTTCAATCAAGTGATGTCTCGATCTGTAACCAGCGCAACATATTTGCGAGGTCCTGCCAGCCCTTTGTGACTCAGGGGTTAGATGGGCCGGTCTCGCGCTGAGTAGTTAGCCAGTGACAGTAACTATAGTAACAGCATGAGAAGACGCGCCATTTGTCATTTGCTAAGCGGCAGTTATACATACATGCATACATACAGAAATCCCTTTCGTCCCAGAGGCATCACGGGGAGGATCTCTGTTCGTCCCGAACACATTGTCTATCGTCTCCGGGACGACGGGACGCCGTTAGTCTCGAGCCCTGCTGGGGAGGTTTCACGCCTGTAATTTTGGTTCAGATCAAACTGAAAAGTCATAAAGTCCAGACCAAACGAGGTCAGTGTGAGAGGGCCCTGAGAGTTTCTGAACAACTGAAGTTTCTGTATTTCAGAACCGTAAGAACGACGAGGCGTCGTACGAGAAGATGCTGAGACTGAGGAGAGAGTTCAGCCGGACCGTCACCATCCTGGAGATGATCAAGAGGAGAGAAAAGTCCAAGAGAGAGCTGCTGCACCTCACCCTGGAGGTGGTGGAGAGGAGGTGAGGAGGTTCATACACTCTAGTTTATTTATAGAGCACTTAATCCACAGTGCTTTACAAAGAGCAGGCATAAGGCAATCAAATAATTAAGTGAAAACGGTAAACAATCTAGATAAAGTACTAAGAACAGAACATCTGAAAATCAAAATAAAGCCAGCTGGCAGCCAGTGAAGGGACATTAAAAGAGGAGGCATATGAATATGAAGGTCTTACAAGTCTGGCTGTGAAGTGATTTATGCCTGTTAAGAGACCTTATTTTATTTTTTATTTACCTGTCCTGCTTGTGAAAGCAAAAACTGAACTTCGTGTGGAAATCAGTGAAATGACCCTTTAAAACTGATGAGAAATGAGGGTGAAGTCAGTTCAGTGAGGCTGAGGAGGGGTTAACGTGCTCTGTCCTGTAACCAGCAGGAGGCACTACAGTTGTGAACAGTTTCCACTTGTTACAGGCGGTTATCAGTAGTGTGTGTTGATGTTTCTGTGTTCAGGTATCAGATGGGAGACTTCAGTGGAGACACTCTCAGAGAGGTGTCGCTCCCTCTGGTGGAGAAACCAACGTACAGCACTGCAGTTACTCTGAACAACGGCAACAGACACAAAACTGACATCAGGATCAAGGTACTGACTTTCTATACATCTGTCTGTCTGTGGAAACAGAAACACTGAAGGTAAACTTCAGACAAACACGACATGTGAAGCTGAATATAGTTTATTTTCCTGTTTCTCTGCTGTCAAACTAAATAATTAATTTCACCAACCCGTCGATCCCGATCCACCTGGAGTTCCAAGTCGATCACAAATCATTTCAGTTCAGAGGTAATCTGTTCATTTTCACCAGTCAGGCTTTATCTGAAGAGGCTGCAGCAGAAAGATAATGTTTTATTCAAGTTAACAACAACTGTGTTCGTTACAGTAAAGTGCAATAAAACCGATCAGAGTAAATTATCAAACCACCTGATCAACAAGCGTTCATTAGTTTGATGATGAACTCTGTACAACAGAAACCGTATGGTGGCGTTCCTCTCCTGTGAACAAGCTGAAATGAAAGCTGACTGTTTGTTGCTTAACTGTTTATTAATTAACTGTTTACATTTCTTAAAATTAGTCAGACTGTGGCCACTCTGCTCGCTCTACAAGCTTTACCTGCCAGGTGAATCCACGTCAACAGTAGGACTGTGACTGCATTTGTTTTAAACTTTTTTATCACAAATATTATTTATTTGATTTAGATTTTAGATTAGTTTCCAGGGAGATATTATTGAGTTTATATCAGAATCAGAAATACTTTATTGATCCCCGAGGGGAAACTCTTTTGTTACAGCAGCTCCCTGTCAGTCACACAGGAGAAGAAGTACTAAGCAAAAAATATAATACGCTAGAAAATAAATGAAGTACCAGGTGGGTATAAGTATAAAATTAAAATAAGTACAAAGTGGGTTTACCGGTTGATGATGATAATACGGTTTATATAGTGACTTTGCTGTTGCTGCTTTAGATCTAAGTCATTTCTAATCCTGTTCATAACTGAATTTCCATAAAATGGTGAAAAGAAAACGTGACTCGCTGCTCGTCTCCGCCCGCTGCTGCTCATTGGCTGATGGAGGTGAACAGCTGGTGGAGCCGATCCTCCAGCCGCTGCCGTTAAAGCGGCGCAGAAGAAGAGGACGCAGCGAGACGACGTCACTAAAAGCTCAGACGATGGAAACATGTGGAGACGTTTCTGTTAGCTTCATGTGTTCATGTGAGGAAGGCTCCAGCCTCCTCATCGCTCCGCACAGCTGATGCGTTCAGGATTTCTCTCGGTTCATTATCAGCGTTCGTGTTTCAGATGCAGAAGAAGCAGGTCTCCGTCAGAGACGAGCTTCCCTTCGACCCGATCAGACCGAAGAAGAAGAACATCAGACGGGACAGATTGTATCCTCCACAGAGACGTCCCGGGCGACCTCCCGGCCCCTTCACCGTCAACAAGGCCGACATCAAACAGTACGACTTCCACAGCTCCGGAGAAGAGGACAGTCCACCTCCACCGCCGGTCAGCTCCACATCTGTCTGATCGTCATCATTATACTGAAAAATACTGTGAACTGATGTCTTTGATTCTTTGTGTTTTCATGTCTCTTCAGTCTCCTCCGTCTTCACCTGATGAAGAAAATACTCCTGATGGAGTTTTTGTCTTCAGGAGGAAAGCTGGATGTCAATATCTCTCTGTGAGTTTCTCCTCTTTCATTTTAAACTGAGGCAGCTGGTTTATAAACAACATGTACACGTAGTCCCAGGGCCGCAGTCGCTGAGTGCGGTGAACGCAACATGTATTACACTACATTTATCTTAAATCAAACTTTATTATTATTTATGATAATTTATCAGTACGGCAGGACAGACAGGAAGGATACAGATGAGTAGAAAAACCAGATTACAGTTTTATACAGTATGTTAACCCTGAAGTTACAGGTATTAACATTCATTCATATATTTCCGTACATGTTGCGTTATATTCAGTTGTTTAAATAGCTGTCTGCAGTGTTTCCCATTAACTACCTGGACTGTGGCTACTGTACCTGCCAGGCTAATTTGTCCCACCAGCTTCACAGTGAACATATATATATATATATATATATATATATATATATATATATATATATATATATATATATGATCTCTTATGTTGTGTTTTGTGCCCGCCACACACAAATACTGTTGATACTATTTCTATGAACTGAATCACCTCTAAACAAAAAGTAGTTTAACAGTTGATGTATGAAAGATAGTTTGCTTTACTTTAACCACAGAGTTTATTGTTATTACAGTTGGACACTTCAAGGCGGAACAAACAATAATAATTAAACAGTGTTTCTGTTCTTTGTGTTTGTTTCTGCAGCCTCGTACGGAGCAGACAGGTAGAATCGATCGTCCAGAGCTCCTCCCTCAGTGTCTTCGTCACTCTCTGACCGAACTCACTCTGCCTCCTCACTGGATGGGACTGAGCCGCCGCAGGATAGGACGAGGGGGCAGGTAAACTAACTGATCTACTGATACCTCTAGCACCCCATCACACTTAAGTCTTCATTAATCTCTCTGGATCATCTGTCGGCACATGCTCTGATGCGACTACGCTGCCTCCAAGTCACCGTATCGTCCTGTCGAGTTGTGTTCTTGTCTATTATTGTGTTTCTCAACTACTATGGTCTGCGATTGTCAGTCACTGCCGGCAAGTTAAGATGATCGACCTACACAAGGGGATCTGGGTCATTTTGTGACTGTGGATTATTAGCGGCAGTTTGGCCGACACTACGGCCGGACGTCCTCGGCAACACCGCGCTCACCTACAGCCGGGAAGAGCTGCTCTAGTCTTCTTCCATTTGCAACACTAAACCAGCCGCTGGCCTCCCGTTGGATGTCCGACTGAGGAAAAGAGGTGGAGTAGGAGGGCGCTGCAACAGGCTGAGAAGAGAATCTGTTAGACCTCCTCTTCCCTCCATCATCCCGTCAAATGTAAGGTCTCTCTGGAGTAAAGTAAGGAACACTAAGGAACAGTGTTTAGCCGCCATTTCATCAGTATGTCGACACTTCGACTAGGAGGGAAAACACCCTGGACTTATGCTATGGTAACATGACGGACGCATATATCGCCAAAGCTCACCCTGCACTTGGTTTCGCCGATCACAATGTTGCTCTCCTGTTTCCATGATATAGGAACTGAAACATCACAAGCCGCAGACCCACAGCGCCAGCCAGTGGCCGTAGGATGCAACTGCACAACTACAGGGAGCACTAGCCTTCAGACTGGGATATTTTTGACGAGGATCTAAACGAGAAGGTCTCTGTCATCACAGACTACAAACACTGGATGTCCCCCCATATCAAATACAGGTTAAGGGAAAAACAAAAAGCATTTAAATGCAAAGGCTGGGTTTCCCTCAAATGCATTAGCTGCATAGTTAAAAATTACATCACTAAAACTAAACCTAGATACAAAGATAAACTTGAACAGGAATTTAGCAACATGAACACCAGACAAGCATTTCAAAACGTAAAGACCCTCACTGGGTGTGACCCAAGACCCACCCTCTCTACAATAACTGACCCTGTCACTTTTGCTAAAGACCTGAACACTTTCTCTGCCCATTTTGACACCCTTAACTGTCCTATTGAGTTTGAAGAGCTGCTCAGAGCTCTACCTGTCCCAGAATCACCTCACCCTAAAGCTTTGTTTATAATCATACGAGACACCGCGGCGCGGGCCTCTGCAGAGCTGCGAGCATGCACAGAGGCGTTTATGCTCAGCGCACTGTTTGTTGCAGTATTCTCCGAACAAACAAAATACCCTGTGAATAAGCAAATGAGTTACCGGAAGAATCCATTATCCAACATGGCGATCCCTCATACTTTTCCACACTTTTTTACAAAACTGACTTATCTTTTGCCAGTGTGGTGCTTGCTAGGCCAGCTTCGGCGCTGGTGTACGACCAAGCTCCGTGACAGCTTGCGGCCCGATGGCTCAATGACGTCATTTTTGGCCCGCGGACCCTTGAGCCGGGGACACTGCGTCAAGCATAAACCAGGCTTAACCCTTCACACAGGAGGACGTATGGCGACAGCTGAGCTGCTGCGAACCAGGCAAGGGAAGGCCTGCTCCAGGGTGCTCGCTCTTCTGTGAATCTTACAGGACCGCAGCAGTCCCCACCCTCTGGAAAACATCCACTATCATACCGGTGCCAAAGACATCCACCCCTCAGAGCTCAATCGCTGTAGGCCAGTTGCACATACCTCAATAATTATGAAATGCCCGAAAAAGCTGGTGCTGAACACCATCGTGCCAGCTGTCAGTCTACAGCTGGACCGCCATCAGTTCACCTACAAGGCCAAGAGGGGAACTGAGGACGCTGTGGCGTGTCTCCTCCACCCCCTGCTGCAACACCTAGAATCGCTGAACAACAGAATCCTCCTCAGTTCTGCATTCAACACGATCCAGCGGCATCAGATGATAAAGAAGCTTCAGCACCTCAGCGTCACCCCACTTGTCATCCAGTAGATACACAACTCCCTCAGTGACAGACCACAGACTGTAAGGGTCAGCATAGCAACATCTCCAACCGTCACCAACAACACCGGAGCCCCACAAGGCTGCGTCCTCAGCCCTTCCTCTACAGCCTGCACACTAGTGACTGCACTAGCTCATCTGCCCCACCACATAAGTACTCTGACCACACTGCCCAGGGTGTCCGCAGCGTCTTAAAAAGTATTAAAAGTTGATAAATCAATTTAGCTACAATTAAGGCTCTTAAAGTCTTAAATGCCGTTTCCATGGTATTAAATTTTTTAGCTTATTTTCAGTATGTACTGTATATTTGTCCAGAGGTTGTATGCTAAAGTTTGCGTGAATTTAGTCTTTGTATATTGCGATTGTGTGTAGTTTATTTATGGAATCCTTCTAGATTTGACATCATCTGAAAAGGGCCACCGTTAGCGCGCTCGCTGACTTACTGCTGCTTGATAACGTTACACAAAGGTCCCTTTACGCCCGGGTGTTAAAACTACCTAGCTAATGGGGAATGCAAGTGTTCAGACAAATGGTTGGAGGACAAGAAGTTTGAACTGTGGCTGAGGCCGTCTCTGGAAATACCGAGATAAGCGATAAGTATAGCCTCGATTGGGATCATCGCTGTCCCGTTCCACATGCTAAGTGCTAGCCACAAAGCCGTCTTTATCGCGTAGTTCTGTGCTACTCCGCTGTCCCTCCCTGCCACCACTGAAGTTACTTTAACGGCCGCCACTTCATCATCTGCTGCTCTGACCTCCGAGTGATGATGGGCGCCACTCGGTCAATGCTTGACCTCCAGTTCCTTTTAATTGTGCCATGACGTCGATATAAAAGACAATAACTTAAAGAATTGATAGTAGCCTAATAACGAAGAGTGTGTGGAACAAGATTGTTTCTAGCTCGCGTGTATTACTGATATTACTCTTTCTAATAAACCTTGCATTGGGTTAGTCACTCAACTCATTCACTCCATAATACTTTCCCCTGTTTCCTCACCACGCTGTCCATCTCCATCTCCATCTCCATCTCCCCCAGCTCTCACACCGCAGTAACAGAGCCCTTACTGGCAGGGCTCTCCCGTAGCATTGTTGCTGAAACCAGATATTTAAGATTGTATGTTCACTTAATGATCAACAGACTAATTTATGCCTCCAAAGTCACCTATTATTATTATTGTTATTATTGTTATTATTATTAATGAGCAGGTACCAATAGGAGGTATAAATTACGGCCCTCAACCTGCCTGCGTTGGCCCTGATTACAATAGTTTAACTGAATAAGTGTCTTGGACAGAAAATATGGTCTTACATCTCATATCTAAATATAAAATTGAGATCAGGCCCAACTATATCCGAACGTAACGGCATCCTGCCTAAAACTTTTCCTGCTCCTCAGAGGACGAACCAGCACCACTTTACTTTACTGGTCTGTAATTTTCTTAGAATTTCCTGGGCCATTTCCTGTAACCGGGTACAGCCACAGGACAAATGGAGAGGCTGTTCAGTCAGTACACTTCTAACCAGAGTCTTTTATTCAGCGCAGCAGGTCAGCTGAACATACAAAAAAGACATTTGACGACAGGAACAGTTCATTATGTGGAGTTTCCAACGACACGGCGAATATGAATAATATATAATACTGGGTTTAAATGTAGGCTTATTAACGCTGAAGCCTTTTGTCTCTCTGATCAGGATCATCCTTGACCGAGCCTCCTCAGGTCTGGATCCAATATTGAAGCAGCTGGACTCTTTAACACATCCAGTCTGCAGGACCAGGACCAGTACCTGCCTCCTCAGTGATCCAGTAACAACAGAACTGAAACCCCCCCTGACCTCAGGAACCACCGCCCCCTCCCTAACTGAAATCCTGAATAACATCCAGACTCTGAGGAGGTTCTGCTTCAGACCCAGACTGGTCCAGGGCCAGAGGGAGGGGGGCAGAAGGACCACAGGGTCCTCTGTGGAGGACAACAGACTCACCTGTTGTCTGTCGCCTGACGACAACAACTGTGGATCAGGTGAGTTTTCAGGCTGGTCCTGGAAGTTTTCTGTTCTCTCTCAGGCTGCAGCACTGACGGATCGTGAGCTCGAGAGACGCTCGCCACCACTTCTCACAGTGCAGCCGCTCGTACGTTTTCTCACTTCCATCGTTTACTAGAGAACTGTGCTGTTTTCTAACGTCTTAACAGCGGTAGAATCTCGACAGCTTAAACTGATGAAATGTATTACTGTGATCTTCATTGAACAAAACATGCATTTTATTTCTCTCTGCATGTTTAAGCTTGTGTTGCTGCAGCCTTTATGTTCATCTGAAAACATTCAGTTCAGACTTGTGTTGGCTTGGCTTTTTGTAAAAGTCATTCTGAGACCGACGTGTTCACTGTTAGATTAAGGTAAAGGTGTGCAGGTCTGAAAAGGGCCTAACAAGGCCCCAAGACTGTACCTGAATCAGAATTTTCCAAGTCAACACCAAGGCGCCAGTTCAGAGTAAATACTGACTTTGTATTTTATTTTGTCATATCATGCTTCCTGCTTGTTCTTATCTATTAGATATTTTTCATTTTTAGAAATACTCAACATTATTACTGATGTTTTTTCTTTAATACATCTGACCTATGGTTACAGTCCAGTTCAGTCTGCTGCTGTTCCTCTGCTGTCCTGTAGGTGGAGCAGGTCAGCAGGTGTAATCTGACAGTAACTGAACAGCTCCCCCGTGTGGACAGCGAGCTAAATGTAAACGTGTGAGGTATGTGTGTGTGCTAACATGCGTCTCTGTGCCAGCTGGGGGCATCACGGAGGAGCAGTACCACAGTCATCAGCAGCAGCTGGTC
Source organism: Siniperca chuatsi (assembly GCF_020085105.1). Taxonomy (NCBI): domain Eukaryota; kingdom Metazoa; phylum Chordata; class Actinopteri; order Centrarchiformes; family Sinipercidae; genus Siniperca; species Siniperca chuatsi. Next base: position 29,856,878 of record NC_058053.1, read on the forward strand.
CAGATGCAGAAACAACAGCTGGAACAGCTGCAACAACAGAACAACACTGCTTTGTACAGACATGCGGCGCTGCACCGAACACAGGTAAACACACACACACACACACACACACACACACACACACAGGCGGATGACAAAGGAAAAACCTGAATAAATGAGTGGAGAAACATAACGAATGCAGATGCTTCCACACAGGTGCACTGCATGGTACAATTAAGCAATTAACATCCAATCGTGCGCTGTGGCAGGTATAAAAATGCTGAGTAGGCCCAGCTGATGCTGATCTTGTATCAAGATGGCAAGAGGAAAAGATAACTGACGTTCATTCACAAAGACTGCTCAACTGGCTGTTTCCATAGGAACAGTGACTAAAGGGACATCTGCATTTAGATGGATGGGAAAGACACCAGTGAACAGGGTCGGCGATGAGCATGATGCTCGTGCATTAGTGCGAAATGTAAGGAAAAACAGAAGAGCAACTCTTCCTCAGGTGACTGAGAATGTCAGTGCAGGACGATCCGACTTTCAGCACGAACAGTCCGTCGACAGTCTCAGAGGGATGTTACAGCAGGGCTGCAGTGCAGAAACCCTCATTACAAAGATGAAGGCACATCTGAGAGTTCAGCAGAAACCATCCGCACTGGTCTACAGAGATGTGGAAAAAAGCGATCTGGTCACATGAGTCATCCCGGGCGAGTGCATGTGTGGCGTACACCGACAGAACGGTACAGGCCTGGATGCTGGACCCCTACAGTGAGGGGATCCGGGGGCTCTGTTATGCTGTGGGGGCATGCTTTGGGTCCACATGTCCCCTTAGAGGGAAGGGTCACTGCAAATCAATACACAGTTGTTCTGAGTGATCACCTTTATGCTATGGTGACACATCTCTATCCTGATTGGAGGGGTCTGTTCCGGGATGACAGTGCCCCCATCCATAGGGCACGAGGACTCGCTGAAGGGTTTGATCAGGATAAAAACATTCTGTGAATCATGGTACGGCCTTCGCAGTCACCAGATCTCAACCCAGCTGAACACCTGTGGGAGCTTTTGGACGACGTGTTAGACAGCGCTCTCCACCGCCATCATCCAAACACTAAATGAGGGAATATCTTTCGGAAGACGGCGTTCATCCCTCCAGTAGAGTTCAGAGACTTGGAGAATCAATGACAAGGGGCACTGAAGCTGTTCTGGTGGCACATGGTGGCCCAACACCAAGGCCTGTGCAGTATCTGTTTTTTCATAGCTTCCTGACATTTCACCGGGTATACGGTATAAAAACAAACAAAAAACAACGTGAAAGCTGAGCTGCTATGATAAACTAATAAACGATCTAAGAGCCAATATGATCGATCCACCAGAAAGAGGAGCGTCTGTGTTTTTTGACGGTATTTAAAATCATACCTTCGGGATTTCTAAAAACCCTGGTATACCTTGATACCGGCCAAGCCTACCAACACCTTACTAAGACTCTTTAGTTTTTCCTTTAATTTGTCACCCGTCTGTATATTCCAGTGATATATAACAACACTGCTTTATACAGACACGCAGCACTGCACAGAACACAGGTAACATATATGTTATATGGCCAAAAGTCAGTGGACACCCCTACTAATTATTGAGTTCAGGTGTTTCAGCCACACCCTTTGCTAACCGATGCATAATCCAGCATATAGTTAAGAAATCTGGACAAACATTTAGACTGGGCTGTAAAGAGCTCAGTGACTTTAAACATGGCACATTCACAGGATGCCACCTTTGCCACAAGTCAGTTCATGACATTTCTGCCCTACTAGATCCGCCCCGTCAACTTTAAGTGCTATTAGTGGAAGTGCCTTGGAGCAACGACAGACCACGCAAACTCTCAGAGCGGGGCCAGCGAGTGCTGAAGCGCGTAAAAAACTGGACTCCGGCGAGTCGAGTTAATGTGTAACAACACTGCTTTACACAGACGCATAACAAAATGATGCACATAATACAGAAACATAGAACATGCACTGCACAACACGTGTTTTAAGTTTGTGTCTTACAGCACATGAACATGAACGCACATTGAGCAGATTCGACGTGTTTTTAGGATTCTACCGGTACGACACGTTCAGTCCACTGTTTTGTGACTTCTTAAGTCTTAATTTTCTCAACGCTAGAGCTTTGTCAGAACTTTAATTATCTTGTCTTATCGTTCCTCTGTTATAAAAACATGTTTATATATTAATATTGTTGATATTTAGAGATAATAAACTCAGTTTAACAGATTTGTTCCGATGCAGCAAGCCAATCACAGCCCAACATTTGCTCTGCAGTGTGTTTATGAATCTGTCTGGTCTATGGTATGTTTGGATTGGTTGCTTTTTGCCTGTGCTGTCTGGTTCCCTGAGTAACAACCTCCTGGTCTGTCCTGGTCTCTTCTGGTCTGGTCTGTAGTCCACCAGGTCCGGTGAGTCCAGTTCGAAGACTCTGGACTCGGCCAGTGCTCAGTTTGCAGCCTCGGCTGTGATCAGCGCGCCTCCTCCACCTCGTGGTCACATCAGCAATGAGAACAAACCCTACAAGACCAGTGTCAACGGAGTCCTCCATCCTTCAGGTGAGCTCCCTCACCTGCCTGAGCCTCACAGGGTTAACTGATGCTGCTGACCAGAACTTCACAGTGAAACACGGCAGCGCGCACAGCTTCAAATCTTACACACTGTATCGGGTAGCGAGGATCAAAACGACAGACCACCGGCACTTTCGCAGAAACAAATCTTCTTGTTCTTATTGTGGGCAAAAACTAACGCGCTTCAGCCAGAAGCCGTCGTGTGTGTGTGTGTGTGTGTGTGTGTGTGTGTGTGTGTGTGTATATATATATATATATATATATATATATATATATATATATATATATATATATATATATATATATATATATATATATATATATATATATATATATTTAACAGGTGGGTTCAGCAAAGAGATCATGTGTTAGTACTGGGCTCTCTTGTAAGGATTCAACATAGGGGACAGAGCTTTTAATTAGTTTCCTTCTACAAAATATTATTTATCCCGACAATATTTGTGTATAGATATTTTGTCTTTACATTTTTCTATTATATATTTTTCTATATACTCTTGTAAGGGCTCAAACCACTTACAGGGTCATTTAGCTCTTAATTAAATCATCAAACATTTAAAAAACATTTTTCTGTGCTATTTGTCCTTGCTTTATTAGATTATCTGTATTTTGCGGATGTATTTAGTCCTGACGTTTTTCTATGCTCTCTAAAACAAATTCAAACTATTAGAGCTAACGGAGCCATGTAGCTCTTAAATTAGCTTCTTATATATGTTATAGACTAATGCTGTTTCAGAGATGTTTCTATCCTCGGGGTACTTTGAGCCCTCTATGTATAATTGAGCATTCATTAGTACATTTTGGACAGATTTAAGCTTACCTAACCCTGTTGCTGGTTTTCCTCGACGGAGGTTGTGCAGTTTGTGAATGTATGTATACTATAAAGATTTTTGCTGTGTTGTTTGTGTGGTGTGTCCATCTTCATTTACTAGTCTGGATTGCATAGCTCTGTATGTTTGCTTGCTGTATGTTTCTGGGCTTGGGCATTCAGTCTCATATATTCATTACCTTTCAGCATGTGAGTCATTGTTGTTTCTGATGTTTGTGGTCACACCTCCTTAAGAGAGGTGGCTCCTGGGCGGTTCGTTCACTGATGGATCCTGTCATGCAGTCACATGTTCTCTTTGCTGAGTGATGTTTGAACCCACCTGTTTATTTAACAGCCATTTCCGCTGCTTTGATTACTCTGACGACGGCTTCTGGCTGAAGCGCGTTCGTTTCTTGCCCACAATAAGAACAAGAAGATTTGTATCTGCGAGTGCCGGTGGTCTGTCGTTTTGAGGACCATATTAATCAGAATCAGAAAGACTTTATTGATCTCCGAAGGGAAACTCTTTGTTTTAACCCACTGGGAAGTATCAGTGTTACAGCAGCCAAGTCACATATAACGACACAAAAACTGAATATGTAGAATTAAAGAGGTAGATAAGAAATTAAAAATAAAAATAACAAAAATCTGAACTAAATCTAAAAACTAGCTTCATACTTTATATCATTATACAGCAATAGTGTCTGGTAATATTCTGTACATGGTACAGATATGGTATATTTAAGTAATTATAATAAGTAATTTATTGAATTTGTGTAGATGAGCGCTGACATACAGGTATGAGGTATACAGGTAAACTTATTAGAGAGATCAATAGAAAGATATTGAGATAATCTGAGATTTGCAGATTTAAGAAAAAGGTGTTAATTTGTAAGTAATACATTTGTAAGATTAAGTTTTAATTCCATGAGAAAATGTCAAAATGAGATACTAATAATTATTAGTTATTGAAGTTGTAATTTTATTGGATTAAGTCATTAAATTATACAAATGTGTTTGTTTCAACAATAGTGTGATTGTTCTCCCGTTCGGCCATTTTGTTTCTTTCGTACGTTTCTTTTATTTAGCTTTTGGATATATTTATGTATCTACTTAAGATATGTTATCTTTTTTGAATGACCGTCTATGGGAGTGTGCATTAATTCATCAATCTCAAATACTACACATGCTATAGAAATTATACTTGGTGCATAAATTCCCCCGGCGCATGTGCTCAACATATTAAAACATGTTACCAACAGCGCAATCACGTGGCCAGTTATGATGTGGCAGCAATCACATGCATTTTCTCAAGAAAATACTCATTTTAGTTATTTAAAGACCTTTTTCCTACTAAAATTGGGTCTTCATTCTCACAACATACAGATCTTTTTCCTAAAATATCACAACTGTAATCCATGTATCTGAGATTGTCAGATGACCTTCAGATAATAATAATAAAACTTTAATTATATAGCACATTTCACACACAAAAAATGGATTTACAATGTGCTTGTATTGCATGTTTTATAATGTTAAACTCCTCCTCCTCAGGTCCCTCCAGGCCTCCGTACTCTTCCTCCTCGTCGCTCAGCAGGCCGGGGCTTTCAGCTCGGGGGTCACTCTCTTCCTCATCCTCCCCTCAGTCCCTCCCCAACCAGAGGAGCCAGGCTGGAGCCGTGTCTCCCGCCCATCCCCACACTGCTCGACCCTCAGCCCCCCCAACGTCTGCCTTAAAGCTCGCCACCGTCGCCGCCAGCCTTGACCGAGTGCCCAAAGTCTCCACAGCCAGGTAAACCCCACCTACAATACACCTGTCCAGGTAAACCCCACCTACCATACACCTGTCCAGGTAAACCCCACCTACAATACACCTGTCCAGGTAAACCCCACCTACAATACACCTGTCCAGGTAAACCCCACCTACCATACACCTGTCCAGGTAAACCCCACCTACCATACACCTGCCCAGGTAAACCCCACCTACAATACACCTGTCCAGGTAAACCCCACCTACCATACACCTGTCCAGGTAAACCCCACCTACAATACATCTGTCCAGGTAAACCCCACCTACCATACACCTGCCCAGGTAAACCCCACCTACAATACACCTGTCCAGGTAAACCCCACCTACCATACACCTGCCCAGGTAAACCCCACCTACAATACACCTGTCCAGGTAAACCCCACCTACCATACACCTGCCCAGGTAAACCCCACCTACAATACACCTGTCCAGGTAAACCCCACCTACCATACACCTGCCCAGGTAAACCCCACCTACCATACACCTGTCCAGGTAAACCCCACCTACAATACATCTGTCCAGGTAAACCCCACCTACCATACACCTGCCCAGGTAAACCCCACCTACAATACACCTATGACCAATTGCAAACATGGACAGGTCTACTGGCAGGAGAGCGGCATATTTTACAAACGAAGATGAAACTATAATATTAGAGAAATACGAAGAAGTTAAACACATAATCCAGCTAAAAGCTAAGTTGCAGCTGCCACATGCAGGAAGGACAGCAGGTAAAAAATCGGCAGCTGTGTGAATGTGTAAGTGAAAAGGCTTATAGTATCACTGCCCCGTCAGGCCACAAGTAGATCTGACTATAAATACATTTGTGTATTCCATTAAATTAATGTGTTGCTTCGACGTATTCTTATGACAATTTTAGCCTCATTCTTTGAGCTGTAACCCGAGCGGTGTGAAACGGACCTGGGAACAAACACAAAATAAATATAAAAACATAATTCAAAGCGGTGAGTATCTTATCTTTCATATCTTATAAGTACAACAAGTACAAGGCTTTAGTGCTTCAATCGGTCTCTTGTGGCTGACACAGATAAGTCGGTCCCTTCGACGAGAATCTACATTTCTCATATACAAATCATCAGGGAAAGCAAAAAGTGATCGCCCAGTTTTTATACGTCTGCAGCTACTTTTATCTGGATTAAACTTTCATAATGTGCAAATACGCATACCTTTATGTCCGTGGTAATAGCAAAGGTATGTCTTTGTCATACCTTAACGTTTCTTTTAACCGAATAATGACAATTGTGGTCAAGGAAGTGTTTGTAGTTTATAGCAAATCAGGCATGACATTTACGTAATTATAGGCAATACTATAGTCTTGTTTCTTTATATGTGTTTGGTATGTCTAATATGCTTGTTTAGGACTATATTTTTAGAGATGTGTAGGCCTAATTAATGTGATTTATGGATGTGTTATATATAGAATAAAGAAATGATCTCTCTTGCAATTATCCTTATGACTCTGCATTATTTTACCTGCTCTGTACCCTAGATTATAATCAATCAGTCCTGTCCTTTTACCTGTTTGCCATTTGCTTTAAAGATATTTAATCAGTTTTTGGGAGATGATCACTTTTTGGCACAGGTGTTGATCATAGATCTATCTAAAGCATTCAGTCGATTATGGTATTTTATTGGAAAAACTATGTTCAATTGGAGTAGATGAACAGTCGATTAAATGGTTTTATGACTATCTCTCAGGTAGAATTCAGGCAGTAGTCTTCAACGCTTCAGTCCCCGTAACGTTAGAATAGGTGTACCACAAGGGTCCATTCTTGGTCCTCTTTTATTCACCATATACACTACCGTTCAAAAGTTTGGCGACGCCTGCCACAAAAACTTGATTCGGTACAGTGAGATGGCTGAGAGGAATACTATTTTTGAATGGTCTGTTATGCTTTTAGGTTGTAGAAAGTCCTCTTTTGAAAAGGGTTTGAAAAGGTAATGTTTTGTACATGGAGAAGAAAAAACTACAATGGTTCAACCAGACTGATGACTGAAAGGGCAGAAAGAGACAAAGATCCTCTGAGCAACAGTTAAATACGAGTATAAGAAATCAGCAGTCATTCGAAAGAAACTGAGCGTTAAAATCTGTGCAGATTTAAACAGGAACAGGTTTCAGTGTCAAAGCACAATAATGCCTTCAACAGGCGTGCTGCTTTAGCAAAGCTATTCTTAAAACTTCACAGTAGAAACAGCAGGTGAGTCCAGGTTAGCACTGCTGGAACCGGATCACAGAACAGCAGCTGAACATACTGTGGACTGACAATCACAGTTTAAACCTGTTCAGTGTGACCGCTGAGGAGACTGCAGAGGGCCAAAAAAGAAAAACGGCTTCCCAAAATATTCAGAGCCCAGTTGCTCAGTTGTGGTTCAAAAATGATCCAGGGTCACTTTCGTTTTTCTGGACTGGAAAACAAATTAAAAATCGAAGAGTATTTGGGGGGAAATGGTTCCAGCAGTAGTCCACACCTGCCAACACTCTACTACTTCGTAGTACAGGCCTCTGTTCAGAGAAACAGCTGCTTACACACCTGCGGACTGTACGACAAAGCAGGATTTGAGGTTAGCGAGGCGCTTCACTTCTTACCAGGGTACATTGCCTTGGTAGCAGAAACATTCATGTATTAATAAGACCTAAGTTGTAATAATAAATCCATGAGTAGGGCTGTACCTAACGATTTTTTTTAATCGATTAATTTATCAATTATTCTAAAGATAATTGTTTTATTACTCTTAATATAACAATTTACCCAAAATAAATATCAAAAACTACTGCGTAAGTACACCTACATAAACGGGAGACTCTCTCTACGACGCGCCAATGCACGATATGCAAATCCACGTATTTCCGTAATCGATGATGTCTATTACGACGATGCATCGCCCCGGCCCTAATGAGATATCCCGTGGAGCTTGGTGCGCGGATCGTGAGAGGGTCTCTTAGGAGGGCGAGTGTTCAGAGACCAGCAAAGCCCTTTACTTTCCCTGACAATGTTTTACATGACAGGTACACAGTAGATTCCCAGAGTTGTGTGCTTACAGACAGCGTTGCCGTGCGTTACTTAGCTACAGGTTCTCTGATGCCTACGTGCTGTGGCTGATGAGATGATGAGAACCTGAGCATCGTGCTGTTGTATACAGATATCCTCCTACAACAGACTGATTGGAGCACGAAAGCCTTGTACTTGTTGTACTTATAAGATATAAAGTGAGTCTACTCACCGCTTTGAATTGTATGTTTATCTTTTATTTGCTCCCAGGTCCGTTTCACACCGCTCGGGTTACAGCTCAGAGCTGTCATAAGAATACGTCTAAGCAACACATTCATTTAATGGGATGCACAAATCTTCCTACCTTCTTATATTTTTTCTTACAATCTTTAGATTTAAGTACTGAGTTACATTATACTTTATTCTTGACGCTGCACTTCAGTCTTACACTGCTCTGTTTTAAGTTTTAATTCAGACGTTGTCTTTACATTTTATCCTTGGGGTTTTAGTTATGTTTTTAATTGTCCATATTTTTATTCCTCTTTTATTCCCAGTGCCTGCCTGTTTGTTCACTGTGTAGTTTATTGTTGTGTTTTATGTGTAAAGCACTTTGTAACGCTGGTTTTGATAAGTGCTATACAAATAAACTTTATTATAAATGTAATTATAGTCATAATGATGGGGCAGTGATATTATAAACCTATTAATTTACACATTCACACAGTCTGATTTTTTTTTCCAGCTGTCCTTCCTGCATGTGGCAGCTGCAGCTGTGTAGCTTTCAGATGGATTATGTGTTTGACTTCTTCGTATTTGTCTAATATTATATTTTGCTCTTAATTTGTAAGATAAGCCACTCTGCTGCCAGTAGACCTGTCCATGTTTGGGACAGGCCATCAATCTCGGAACCCATCGGCTATCGTCTGACATAGAAACCTGTAGGAACCTGGTTCCTGTGGTAACCTGGTTCCTGTGGTAACCTGGTTCCTGCAGTAACCTGTAGGAACCTGGTTACTGGTAACCTGTGGTAACCTGGTTCCTGTGGTAACCTGGTTCCTGCGGTAACCTGGTTCCTGTAGTAACCTGTAGGAACCTGGTTCCTGCGGTAACCTGGTTCCTGTAGTAACCTGTAGGAACCTGGTTCCTGCAGTAACCTGTAGGAACCTGGTTCCTGCGGTAACCTGGTTCCTGTAGTAACCTGTAGGAACCTGGTTCCTGTAGTAACCTGGTTCCTGTAGGAACCTGGTTCCTGTAGGAACCTGTAGGAACCTGGTTCCTGTAGTAACCTGTGGTAACCTGGTTCCTGTGGTAACCTGGTTCCTGTGGTAACCTGTAGGAACCTGGTTCCTGTGGTAACCTGTAGGAACCTGGTTACTGTGGTAACCTGGTTCCTGTAGTAACCTGTAGGAACCTGGTTCCTGTGGTAACCTGTAGGAACCTGGTTCCTGTAGTAACCTGTGGTAACCTGGTTCCTGTGGTAACCTGTAGGAACCTGGTTACTGTGGTAACCTGGTTCCTGTAGTAACCTGTAGGAACCTGGTTCCTGTGGTAACCTGTAGGAACCTGGTTACTGTGGTAACCTGTAGGAACCTGGTTACTGTGGTAACCTGGTTCCTGCAGTAACCTGGTTCCTGTAGTAACCTGGTTCCTGTAGTAACCTGTAGGAACCTGGTTACTGTGGTAACCTGTGGTAACCTGGTTCCTGTAGTAACCTGTAGGAACCTGGTTCCTGCAGTAACCTGGTTCCTGTAGTAACCTGGTTATCAGATGTCATCACTGATGGTTCATTATTTTTCCTGACAGAGATTCTCACGAGCCGGAGAGACTTCTGAATGGACTATCAGAGACCACGCTGCCCATGGAGGTCACATAACATCTTGTCCCATCATCCCCTGCTCCTCCTCCCATCGTGCCCTGCTCCTCTTCCTCCCATCGTCCCCTGCTCCTCCTCCTCCCCCATCGTCCCCTCCTCCTCCCCCATCGTCCCCTGCTCCTCCTCCCCCCATCATGCCCTGCTCCTCCTCCCCCCATCGTGCCCTCCTCCTCCTCCCCCATCGTGCCCCCTCCTCCTCCCCCCATCGTGCCCTCCTCCTCCCCCCCCATCGTGCCCTGCTCCTCCTCCCCCCATCATGCCCTGCTCCTCTCCCCCCATCGTGCCCTCCTCCTCTCCCCCCATCGTGCCCTGCTCCTCTTCCCCATCGTGCCTGCTCCTCCCCCCCATCGTGCCCTGCTCCTCTTCCCCCCCATCGTGCCCTGCTCCTCCTCCTCCCCCCATCGTGCCCTGCTCCTCCTCCCCCATCGTGCCCTGCTCCTCCCCCATCGTGCCCTGCTCCTCCTCCCCCCATCGTGCCCTCCTCCTCCCCCCATCGTGCCCTGCTCCTCCTCCCCCATCGTGCCCTGCTCCTCCCCCATCGTGCCCCTCCTCCTCCCCCCATCGTGCCCCCTCCTCCTCCCCCCATCGTGCCCTCCTCCTCCTCCTCCCATCGTGCCCCCTGCTCCTCCCCCCCCATCGTGCTCCTCCTCCCCTGCCTCCTCCTCCCCCCATCGTGCCCTGCTCCTCCCCCATCGTGCCCTGCTCCCCCCATCGTGTGCTCCTCCTCCTCCTCCTCCTCCTCCTCCTCCTCCCATCGTGCCCTCCTCCTCCCCCCATCGTGCCCTCCTCCTCCTCCTCCCCCCCATCGTGCCCTGCTCCTCCCCCCATCGTGCCCTGCTCCTCCTCCCATCGTGCCCTGCTCCTCCTCCCATCGTGCCCTGCTCCTCCCCCATCGTGCCCTCCTCCTCCTCCCCCATCGTGCCCTGCCTCCCCCCATCGTGCCCCTCCTCCTCCTCCCCCCCCATCGTGCCCTGCTCCTCCCCCCCATCGTGCCCTGCTCCTCCCCCATCGTGCCCTGCTCCTCCTCCCCATCGTGCCTCCTCCTCCTCCCCATCGTGCCCTGCCTCCTCCCCCATCGTGCCCTCCTCCTCCCCTCCTCCCCCCCCCGTCGTGCCCTCCTCCTCCCCCATCGTGCCCTCCTCCTCCCCCATCGTGCCCTCCTCCTCCATCCCCATCTCCTCCCCCTCCTCCTCCCCCCATCGTGCCCTCCTCCTCCCCCCCATCGTGCCCTCCTCCTCTCCCCATCGTGCCCTCCTCCTCCCCCCATCGTGCCCTGCTCCTCCCCCCATCGTGCCCTCCTCCTCCCCCCATCGTGCCCTGCTCCTCTCCCCATCGTGCCCCTCCTCCCCCCCATCGTGCCCTCCTCCCCATCGTGCCCTCCTCCTCCCCCCATCGTGCCCTGCTCCTCCTCCCCATCGTGCCCTCCTCCTCCCCCATCGTGCCCTGCTCCTCCCCCCCATCGTGCCCTCCTCCTCCCCCATCGTGCCCTCCTCCTCCTCCTCCCCCCATCGTGCCCCTGCTCCTCCCCCATCGTGCCCCTCCTCCTCCCCCATCGTGCCCTCCTCCTCCCCCCATCGTGCCCCCTCCTCCTCCCCCCATCGTGCCCCCTCCTCCTCCCCCATCGTGCCCTCCTCCTCCCCCCATCGTGCCCTCCTCCTCCCCCCCATCGTGCCCTGCTCCTCCTCCCCCCATCGTGCCCTGCTCCTCCCCCATCGTGCCCCCTCCTCCTCCCCCATCGTGCCCTGCTCCTCCCCCCATCGTGCCCTCCTCCTCCCCCCCATCGTGCCCCCTCCTCCCTCCTCCCCCCATCGTGCCCTCCTCCTCCCCCCCATCGTGCCCCTCCTCCTCCCCCCATCGTGCCCTCCTCCTCCCCCCATCGTGCCCTCCTCCTCCCCCATCGTGCCCTCCTCCTCCCCATCGTGCCCTGCCTCCTCCCCCCCATCGTGCCCTGCTCCTCCCCCATCGTGCCCTCCTCCTCCTCCTCCCCCCATCGTGCCCTGCTCCTCCTCCCCCCATCGTGCCCTGCTCCTCCCCCCATCGTGCCCTGCTCCTCCCCCATCGTGCCCTCCTCCTCCCCCCCCATCGTGCCCTGCTCCTCCTCCCCCATCGTGCCCTGCTCCTCCTCCCCCCCATCGTGCCCTGCTCCTCTTCCTCCCATCGTGCCCTGCTCCTCCCCCCATCGTGCCCTGCTCCTCTCCTCCCCATCGTGCCCTGCTCCTCCTCCCCCCATCGTGCCCTGCTCCTCTTCCTCCCATCGTGCCCTGCTCCTCTCCTCCCCCCATCGTGCCCCTCCTCCTCCCCCCATCGTGCCCTCCTCCTCCTCCCATCGTGACCTGCTCCTCCTCCTCATGTCTGACCGGTGAATGTGACACGCCGTGACCTCCAGAAGAAGAAGAAGAAGATGGTGTCCGAATCAGAACATTTCACGGAGTGTGGATGTTATTATTATTATTGTTGTACAGTTTGTAAATGTCTTTGATGTAAAAGTTTGTTTTTCATCAGTTTAGTTTCTGAAGCAGATTGTCATCATGTGACTGCAGAATCAACTCTGATTGGTTCATATAAGTCCTGTGTCTTTGCTCTGATTGGTCCATGATGAGTCTGTATCTTCGCTCTGATTGGTTATTTATTGCTCATGTTTACATTTTGTATTTCTTTAAAAATCAGAACTTGTCTCGTTTTCCCCTCAGAGATGGAAAAGTGATTTCATTTCTCAGATTTATTTTTGTGACGTCTGTTTGTGTGAATCAGGATTCATTTGATCTTTTTTAAATGTTAAAGAATCTCTTCATGGCCTTCTGATCATTTAAAGCCACATTAAAATAAAAATATGCATCCTGTAAAAAGATGTGGATCTGCAGCTGCAACAGAACGTTTTTTATATTTTTAAACTTGTCGGAGGAGAGAAGTCGGACAGACGCTGATCGGACGTGTGTGAACTGAGCTCTGACGGCTTTCTGTTGCTGTTGGATTTACGTTGTCCTTCAGTGTGTGTGTGTGTGTGTGTGTGTGTGTCGGCTGGTTCACACACTCTGTTCACTCTGTTTCAGAAATAAAAATGCATCGACACAGACTGACGGCTGCTAAACTTTCTGCTTTTTGGTTTGTTTTGAAGAAAAAAAAACAAGAAATTAGGAACAAAAAGAAAATTATTCCAAACAGTAAAAAGACTTTTTGTTCTTCAGATTATTAATCTTTTCGAAAACAACCGGCTCGACTGCTGGAAAGTAGCTCGGTACATTTAAAGTACTGTTTACGTACAGTTAGGAGGAACTTGTACTTTACGTTCTCCTGCGTATCTGATCCCTGTCGTTACGCTGCAGGTTCAGATTAATACAACAAATATAATCAAACACGTTATTTATTATTACAGATTAAAGGCAGAATAAAGTCATTAAAATGAGCTTCACCTTCAGCAGCTGCAGCATTAAAGTGATGTATGGAGGCTTTTCAGGACCGAAATACGTAAATAATTATATAAAAAATTCAATTTTTAAATTAATAAATATGATAGAAATTAGATTATGTATTTAAATGCTTAACTGTCACCATAAATCAAAATGAGACATTAAATATATAAATGTTAGATTTATTTGTGTATATATTTATTCATTTATATATTAATTAATTTACTTATTCACACATTATTTATATCTACTTTCATTTATCCGTAGTGTAAATAATAAATGTGTCCGTCCATCAGACGTCGGGGCAGTCAGAGGCTGTGATTGGTGAATGAACGGAGGCTCGAACTCTGCGTCATTCGTTCCTGTCGGTCCAGTTCGTTGAGCGAAGCCTCAGTCTGATCTCAGAAAGCACCGAAACTGGCTCCCACCGGCCCAACCCCAGCCTCCACCCTGAAGCCTCGCAGACGTAGCCGACCTCACCTGGTTGGTGCGAGAGGCCGCAAGGCCCGAAATGGTGTAATGGGACAGCGCTTTGCGACGTATCACGTTACCTTGACGACGCCAAAACACATACAATTGTGTGTTTGGGACTTTTTATTTTACGGTTTTTTACTTTCTTCGCGGCGACCGCGTGATTTGAACGTGTCCCAGGCTGCTGCCTCACAGAGCGGACGAGCGATCAATAATCAATGTCATAATCAATTCACTCGATTTAACAGAACAGCATCAGACGCGTGCATGCAAACGGCTTTCTGCTTGTAGTTGGATGATCAGAACTATCTTTTTTCCACGCATTTCCAAATAATGTTGGGAATAAAGAAACCGCACATTAGGCTGTTGGTGCTGACGCTGCTCCTGAACTCAGTTGACTTCACTGCTGTTTGATATCAACAGTAATATGACGCTTTGTAGTCAGCGGTCAGTCGGATCCATGGCCGCTGGAAGTAGTGGGGGCCGGGGGGCCTCTGACCCCCCCACAGTATTCTGAAGTCACGAATCACTGAACCCCCTCAAATGCCCCAATACTGCAACGCTTACGGTAAAAAGACGTTTCGCTCATTCCCGTCAACTCTAAGACGTTAGGTAACATAAAATCGCGTTTGAATCCAATCAGAGTGAATGCAGAGTGAGTCTAGGCCCCTCGCTGTCCGCCATTGTTATTTCCTTGCAAACTCGAAGTTTTGGAAGCGAGCAAATCACGGCAGTTTCTCTGTTGGCTACCAGAACCAACACAAAAGTCTTCATCTAGTCCCTCCGCCCGAGGAAGCGAAGACCTAGTGGATTAACTTTGTTTTTGATGGAAATGTCCCCACAACAACAGTAAAACTCTTAAATGTGCGGTCGAGGTGGAGAGGCATGTCCGTGCGGGTCTCTAAATCGGAGAAAATAATTTGTTCGGGTGGATGATGAATGTGTAGGCTGCACGTGGATTCAGATGCTGTCAGAGCAGATCCGCATCACCAGAAGCTACAGACGCTGAAGCAGTGTCTGATTAATACTGAGGGACAGCCAAGAGAAACTGTGAACGTAAAACCTCGTTCAAAGCCAAAAACCAGAGCAGCTGGTTGGATGTGGGAAACTGTTTTTTCATGTTGCTTCTTGTGGAACTGGATCCTGCAACAAAAGCTCCGGTGGCTCCTTGTTCTTGTGAAAATCCTCGTGAACTGGTACTCGTTCGTTTGAAGTCTCGGGTCTCTTTACGGACCCGCTGCACGCCCTCGGTCTGACCAGAGGTCTTTGTTCGTTTATTAAACTAGTTTTTTAATTTTTGGTTTACCGATGATGTCATTGTGTTTAATATCGGTCCACAGTCTCCACATTACCGGTTCATGACCCCCACAGGGTGAACCCACATGTTCCAGTGACCTCTGACCCTCCTGGAGCCACCTTCAGGACAGAAGGGACGCTACTCAAGACGAATGTGGACCGGGGATCTGTATTTATCAAGAGTCTGATGGAGTCGTGGCGTTTCAATATATAAAAATATATAAATGAGTATATATTTATATCTTCATGTTCTTTATGATGTCGTCCGTCCGACTGTCTGTCTGTCTGTGTCCTGCTGAAACGCCATTTAAAACCTGCTTCATCAGACGCCTAACAAACCGGTCTGAGACTAAAACTACGTTTTTTATCATCGTAAACATTTTTCTAAATATGTTTGAAATGTGAAATTTTAGTTTTTCTAATTCTGTTCATATAAATGCGTTTTTCTTCTCTTCCATGAACACATGTAGAAACAGCAAGGACTCCATGTCCCAGAGTGCCCTGCGGCTCGGTGTTGCAGGGTGGACCTGAGAGGGGGGAGTGTTCAGTCGCTCAGCATCCTGATGGAGCGACGGTGACCGGACTCAAACCTCCAGCATCACCGGAGATCCGCTTCATTTAAGGCGAACGGTTTCCGGTCTTATGTGTGTCTGAACCGCTGCCGTCTGGCCGGTGTGTCTGCTGATTTGTCGGTAGTGTTCTTGTCTCCGTGTTTACCGGACAGTGTCGGTGATGGTGGACGCGGTGGAGTGCGGGCTGTGCGGGGTGAAGGTGATGTGTCGCTTCAGGCCGCTGAACGACGCGGAGCGGAGCCGCGGAGACAAATACATCCCGAAATTTAACGGCGAGGACACGGTGGTGGTGGCGGTGAGTCCCTACCGACAGTCTGTCTGTGAGAAACCAGTCTACACGGTGCTCGTTCACCGGCACTCCCTCCGTCTGTCTGTCGGCCAGCAACAATAGAAGCACCGGAAACTGGTGTTACATGTTTCTGTCTTCAGGCTGCTCATCTCCGAAATATTAGCCTAAAAATCAATAATCAATTAAGATATTTATTTTACCACGAAATAGAAATGAAATCAATAACAACTGCAACGAAAACATGTTTCTTTTAAATATGTACAAAAATGTAAATTTTAAGGCTGAAACAAACGATTTTTTCCATGACGTCATCTAATCGATCAGTAATCAATCACTGCATTGATCCTCAGGTGTAAGAGCAGATAAAGAGCTACACTGTAAAACTAAATAAATACAGATACAACAATAGGTGCAGGAGAGGAGATATAAGAAAAACTATTGTCTTCAATAAGTGCAAATAAAGTTATGTTCAATAAGTTTGTGTTCAGATAATATTCAGATTGTAAAAAAAGCTCTTTTTGGAAAGTTTGATCCATTGAAACTGTTCAGAAAGAAAATAAAACAAAAGAAAACATTAAGAACATTAAGATTATTTTCATTCGATCGATTTTGTTGATTATTTTTTTTAATTAATCTTGAAAACACCATCAGTATATATAACATATATGTTTCTATATAAACCAACATTACGTAGATAATTAACTGAATCTCTTTGGGTTTTGCATAAAACAAAACATCTGAAGATGTTAACTTGGACATTTTTATTGACTAAATGATTAATAGAAAAGATGTTAAACAGATAGATTATTGTTTTATTTTCTTAATGAACTTTGTTTACTGTATTAAAAAGCTTTAACGGGTTTCACAAATTAATTAAGTAAATTAATACAGCGATTAGTCGATCAACAGAAAACTTATCTTAAACTATTTTGATAATTAATTAATCATTTTAGTCATTTTTCAAACAAAAATGTCAAATATTTTCAGTTTCCAGCTTCTCAAAAGTGAATATTTGCTGCTTGTTCTTGAAATATATGAAAGTAAATGAAATCTGCTGGTCGGATAAAACAAAACATTTAAGGACGTCAAGTTGTGACGAGCGTTAATTTTACATTAATTCAATCTTCAGGAAATTCGCGTCAGCTGATTAATAACGAGCAGAAAACGAGAATCACACAGAAAACAAAGTGCATCCTCAGTGTTTCCACGTGGTTTCCATGGAGATCCACACACTGTAAAAAATATGTTAAAACGTTAAAACAGTTGTTGGTGAAATGTTGTTAAATTGAAGCACTTAAGAAGTTGAAGTGTCAGTTGGAGGTTAATTACTGCCATGAACTGAAGTTTCATTTGAAGTGAATGCACTGAAAGCAGTTAAAGTGTAATCACTTCAAAACCACAAGATGAAAGCAGTGGAACTGTTGGTTGAAGAATATGAGATGAAAAGTTGAAAATCTTAGTTGAAGTGGAAGAGTTTGAGAGTTGAAGTGTGAGTTAATATTTAAGCAATGAGACCAGAATAAATGTCAGTTGAAGAGTAAAAGTCAGTTGAAGTTTCAGGTTAAGTTAAGTGATAAAAGCTGTTATGTGTCAGCTGAAGAGCTGGCACTGAAAGAACTTGAAGTATTGGTTAGTATGTAAACACTGAAAGCAGTTGAAGTGGAAGCGGTGAAGATAGTGTGTTTAAGAGTTGGATTGAAGCCCTTAATACTGATAATCAGCTCGTCTCCTTATGTTATTTTTTATTTCAACTGAATTTTAGTAAGTAAGTTTAATAAGAATAGTTTAATATAATAATAATAATGAGAATAAGAATAATAGAATATAATAATTTAAACTGACTCCGTCCAGTTTGTCCAAAAAACCTGAAACATGAACGTCGTCTTCGTCCTGATGGTCGCATGACTCTGACCCAGTTTCCCTCCTTATCTGTTTCCAGTTCAGATATAATGAAGCAGATTTATATAACGAGGAGAGTTCAGTCTGTTTCTCTTTAATGAGACATCATTAACTCAACATAAATTATGTTTAAACTGTAAACTATATACAAAAACATAAACCTACTTAAAAAGTTGGGCTCGGGCCCAGATCACATCACTGTCGAATCCCCTGGGGTTGCTGCAAGTGGGAGAACTGGAGCCCTCACTTACAGCAGGGCTTGGGGTTGAGCAGGGGATCGGGGTGTGACCCTCACCTGCTTGAACCCACCCCAGGTCAGTCCCACGTACCACGACGCTGGGACGGAGGTTCATCTCGGAAGAGGACAAAAGTGTTAAAGTTCTGAAAGTAAACAATTTGTCTGAAGTTTCTCGAGGAAATGACTTATCAGGGGCCATTCTTCCACCAGGACAGGATCAATTCTCTGGAGGAGTTGGTGTTCCAGCTCGTCCAAATCCACCCTGGTCACAGGGTTGACCCCCTGTCCACTGGGCCCTGGCTGGGGTTCCTGTTGACTGTCAGACTCTGAAAGGCAGATGCAAAAAGAATATGTTAAATAATATTACATGAAAATGTGCTAATCTGCACTATATATGATTGTTTATGTATTATGAATTAATAACTGTGCTAACCCTTACCATTAATCCACAACCCTTGTGGTCCTTCAGGAACGAAATACCTGCAAATAAACAAGTGTCAAAATAAACCTAAGACAAAAAAGAACAGCACCAAAATGAGGTAGTCTCTACTTTTTGAGGGTTTATTTAAAAGCTGGAATATTTCAGGAAAATCTTGTTTCTTTTACAAACTCGTCTATAAAAGTTTTGTCTAAAGAACTTAATTAGCTTTAATTTACTCTAAAACAAGAGCTGTTTGTTTTTGTAGACAGCGATTCTGTAATCTGTCCTTTAATTTAAAAAAGCCAAAATCAAAAGCATTTTTAAAAAACCTTCATGTCAAAGACTTTAAAGGTTCAGTGTGCAGGATTTAGTGGTCTCTAGTGGTGAAATGTGAACACCGCTCGCCTCGCCCTCCCCTTCCAGGCGTGTAGGAGAAACTACTGTGGCTCTGAAACTCACGAAAAACACGAAAGGCTCTCTCTAGAGCCAGTGTTTGGTTTGTCTGTTCTGGGCTACTGTAGAAACATGGCGGTGCAACATGGCGGCCTCCGTGAAAGGGGACCCGCTCCCTCTGTAGAGAGAAAGGGCTGATTCTAAGGCAACAAAAACACAGCGGTTCTTATTTTCAGGTGATTACACACTGATATAAACATACTTACAAATATTATATTTCTGCCGACAGCTGCTCCTAAATGTGACACACTGGACCTTTTATTTAACAAATTAAGTACATTTTAATGGTTTCAATCGTAGTCATCTGGACACTATTTTCAGAATCAAGACATTTCGGCTCCCATCTGGAAGTCATTCTCAATTGTGAAAATGGACCGAGAACTCAGAAATTTAAGCTACTCTGAGCTACAGAGTAGCTTAAATTTCTGAGTTGCCCAACCTTTCCTACGATGGAACATTCCTGGATGAATGAGGGACTACACCATCTTACATTTTAATGATTAAATGAATTTCTCCTTAATTTAAACATTAATTAGCTGCTGACACAAACAGACTGATATTACACACCAAATCTGGATCTGAATAATTTGTTTTTTAAGCATTAAAAAAATCGCTAAAATTTAACAAATAAAATTGAAGCTATCCTTGAATTTTCACCTTAATTGAAAATGAAATCCCTTTAAGGGTTAAATTTAGGGAGCCCAGAGAATACATTAATAATACCTTAAATATGTTACTGCCCATTATTTATCCATTAATTATCCCCTTAACATCTTATATAAGTCATTATAAATGAGTAAATTAATGTGAGTTTCAGATAAAAAGTTGAGGGATTCAGTTTCACATTATTGTCTAAATTATCATTGTGTGCTGTAACTAACATTTCCCTTCACTGAAACAGGAAAAATAAGTGTCCACATACTTTTGCCATATGTGTATTTTTTTATTTGTCAAGTTGAACCTTTAAAGGCAGAAAGAAACAAGCTGTTGAAGTGGAAGTTTTCCTGCAGCAAAACGTGATTCTCCATTCTCCATTTTTGAAAGACATCAAGAAAGTCTCTCTATCAATTCGGTCTGTGTTCACAGATGATGACATTCAGTTACCATGACGATAGTCAGTTTCAATGCAGGCTGTGGAGGTCCCTTCTTTGACAGGTAGACATCGGTCAGCATTCAAGTCTCTTGGACATTTTAAAAAAAAGAACCTTTTAAAAAGCATTTTTGCACTGTTACTGTGACAAAGACCTTTTAATAAAGAATTTCTGTCTCAACCCAGAAACACACTTGGTCAGTGTAGAATAATAGTCCACTGTAATGTAGGAATGTGTGTGTGTCCTGCATCATTGAGCAGTAATCATCTTTCTTTCCTCTGATTCGTTCAGTCTTCTCCCAGTGGGATGCAGTTACCATGACGACAGGCATCTTATGGAAACACAGAGTGACTGAGCTGCTGAGAGGAGAGAGATCAGAGAAACCATCAGACAGACTCAGGATGAATGTTTCTGAAACAACTCAGTTTAACTTAAAACATCAGCTGCTGTTTGTGTTAGAGATAAAATGATTAGTCGATTAATCCATCAGTCATTTAAAGAAATATTCTGTGGAGTCGTTTTCTATCTCAGTAAACCGAATCTCTGGGTTCTGGACTGTTGGTCGGACAAAACGTGTCGACGTCACCTCGGACTCTGAGAAACTGAGATCAACATTTTTTACTTTTTAAGGGCTTAAACCAACAACTTCATTATCGATGAATCTGACAGTGATATTCTTGACCAATCAATAAATCGTTTGGTCTATATCACCCTAAAGAAATCACAATTCTTCACAATCATTTTTTGTCAATCAACTTGAATCGATTAAATGACAAATTTTTTAAGGTCATTTAAGCACATTTTATAGATTTTACCAGTTTAAACCTTTTCGTGACCTCTTTAAAATAAATTAGGGTCCACTTGCAACCTCATGTCACAGATTTTTTATGTCCAGTTCAACCAAAGAGAGATTTTAAAAATAATAATAATAAAGTTTATTTACAAAGTACAAAGTATTTTACTAACCAATAAAAAGGAGTTTTAAGACGTGATTTAAAAGAAGATAATGATTTTGTTAATCTGAGCTCCTCAGGCTGGTCGATCTAGAGTCCTGACAGTAAAGACCTGATCCCGTCTAGTCTTAAATCTGACTCTGGAACAGCCAGCAGGTTCTTTTCTGAGGACTTCAGGTGAACACAGGTTGGTGAGAGGAGAGTAACTCTGAAATAAAATCTAATCAAATAAATGGGTAGCCAGTGTATTGATGCTAAAAGTGGAGTAATATGTTCTCTTTTCCTGGTTTTAATTAAAAGTCTAGCAGCTGTATTTTGAACTAGTGTTCTGGTTTTCACCTTTTAAAGACCTCTGCAGTAGTCCTGCCTGGAGGAGCCAAAGGCCTGTATAGTGTGGACCACTGTCTGTTTGGGGCGGCTGTGGCTCAGGAAGGTAGAGCGGGTCGTCCACTAATCTCTGGGTTGGAGGTTCGATTCCCAGCTGCTCCTGCCCACATGTTGAAGTGTCCTTGAGCAAGACCTGAACCCTAAGTTGCTCCCGATGGTTGGCCAGCACCTTGCATGGCAGCTCCGTCGCCATCGCTGTGTGCGTGTGACTGTGTATGTGTGAATGACAATTGTGAAGCGCATTGTCCGTTAAGGTAGAAAAGCACTATATAAATGCAGTCCATTTACCATTTATAGTCAAGTCAAGTTCATTTTTATTTATATAAATGGTAAATGGCTGCATTTATATAGTGCTTTTGTCCAAAGCCTCTCATTCGCACACACACTCACACACCGATGGCAGTGAGCTACCATGCAAGGTGCTGGCCAACAATTGGGAGCAATATGGGGTTCAGTGTCAACCCTGTGATCAGTGAGTGACCCGCTCCACCTCCTGAGACATTTAACCAAACAGGACAGATCAGAGAGGTTATTGGGATTTATGGAGATATATTTGAGTATCATCTGCATAACAATGAAATGCAACACCTGGTCTACACACACACACACACACATTATATATATATATATATATATAAAAACTTTGTCTTTCACCCTCCGCGGGTGGTCTCATCCTTCGAGCTCGGGTCCTCTACCAGAGGCCTGGGAGCTTGAGGGTTCTGCGCAGTATCTTTGCTGTTCCCAGTACTGCACTCTTCTGGACCAAGATGTCTGGTGTTCTTCCAGGGATCTGCTGTAGCCACTCCTCCAGTTTGGGGGTCACTGCCCCGAGTGCTCCGATGACCACGGGCACCACTGTCGCCTTCACCTTCCAGGCCTTCTCCAGCTCTTCTCTGAGCCCTTGGTATTTCTCTAGTTTCTCAGGTTCCTTTTTCCTAATGTTGCCATCACTTGGTATTGCCACGTCAACCACAACGGCTTTCCTCTGCTGTTTGTCCGCCACCACGATGTCTGGTTGGTTCGCCATTCTGTCAGTCTGAATCTGGAAGTCCCACAGGATCTTGGCTCGGTCATTCTCTACCACCTTTGGAGGTGTTTCCCACTTTGACCTCGGGGTTTCCAGTCCATACTCAGTGCAGATGTTCCTGTACACTATGCCAGCTACTTGGTTATGGCGCTCCATGTATGCTTTTCCTGCCAGCATCTTACACCCTGCAGTTATGCGCTGGACTGTCTCAGGGGCCTCTTTGCACAGCCTACACCTTGGGTCTTGTCTGGTGTGGTAGATCTGGGCCTCTATTGCTCTGGTGCTCAGGGCCTGCTCCTGTGCAGCCATGATGAGTGCCTCTGTGCTGTCCTTCAGTCCGGCCGGCTCTAGCCATTGGTAGGACTTCTTGATATCAGCCACTTCAGTTAAGTTCCGGTGGTACATCCCGTGTAGGGGTTTGTCCTCCCATGATGGTCCCTCCTCCAGCACGTCTTCCTCTGTTCCCCATTGTCTGAGACATTCCCTGAGCACGTCATCTGTTGGGGCGTTATCTTTGATGTACTCGTGGATCTTGGATGTTTCATCCTGGATAGTGGCTCTCACACTCACTAGTCCACGGCCGCCGTCCTTACGGCTAGCGTACAGTCTCAGGGTGCTGGATTTGGGATGGAACCCTCCATGCATGGTGAGGAGCTTTCGCGTCTTAACGTCTGTGGTCTGTATCTCTTCCTTTGGCCACCTTATTATTCCCGCAGGGTATCTGATCACTGGCAGGGCGTAGCTGTTTATTGCCTGGGCCTTGTTCTTGCCATTGAGCTGACTTCTCAGGACTTGCCTTACTCGTTGGAGGTATTTGGCCATTGCTGTTTTCCTTGTTACCTCTTCGAGGTTGCCATTTTCTTGTGGTATTCCAAGGTACTTGTAACCATCCTCAATGTCTGCTATTGTTCCTTCTGGGAGTGAGACCCCTTCTGTGTGGACTACCTTCCCTCTCTTTGTCACCATTCGACTGCACTTCTCAAGCCCGAATGAAATCCCAATGTCAGAGCTGTAGATCCTGGTGGTGTGGATCAGTGAGTCGATGTCCCGCTCGCTCTTAGCGTATAGCTTGATGTCATCCATGTAGAGGAGGTGACTGATGGTGGCCCCGTTCCTGAGTCGGTATCCATAGCCAGTCTTGTTGATTATTTGGCTGAGGGGGTTCAGACCTATGCAGAACAGCAGTGGGGACAGAGCATCTCCTTGGTATATGCTGCATTTGATGGATACTTGTGCAAGTGGCTTGCCATTGGCCTCAAGGGTAGTTTTCCACAGCCTCATCGAGTTTGCAATGAAGTCTCTTAGAGTCCTGTTGATGTTGTATATCTCCAAGCATTCAGTGATCCATGTGTGCGGCATTGAGTCATATGTTTTCTTGTAATCAATCCAGGCAGTGCACAGGTTGGTGTGTCGGGTTCTGCAGTCTTGTGTGACTGTTCTGTCCACCAGGAGTTGGTGTTTGGCTCCTGTGGTTCCTTTGCCAATGCCCTTCTGTGCTTTGCTCATGTATTGATCCATGTGTCCACTTATCTTAGCCGCGATGATGCCTGACATGAGCTTCCATGTTGTGGAAGCTCATCCAACGATAGTTGGATCCTTTGCAGGATCCTTCAGGATCAGGATTGTGCGCCCTTCGGTAAGCCATTCAGGGTGCGTCCCATCTCTTAGCAGCTGGTTCATTTGTGCTGCTAGGCGCTCATGGAGTGCAGTGAGCTTCTTTAGCCAGTAGGTGTGGATCCTGTCAGGGCCCGGTGCTGTCCAGTTCTTCATACCTGAGACTCTTTCTTGGATGTCTGCCGCTGTGATGGTGACTGGATTCTGTTCAGGGAGGTTGCTGTGGTCCTCTCTCAGAGCGGCCAGCCACTGTGCATCGCTGTTGTGTGATGCCTCCCTCTCCCATATACTTTTCCAGTACTGCTCCGTTTCCAGCCTTGGTGGGTCTGCTCTGCTGCTATGACCCTGCCATTGAGCGTACACTTTCGCAGGTTGAGTTGCGAACAGCCGGTTTATTCTTCTAGCTTCATTATCTCTCGTGTATCTCTTTAGGTGGCTGGCCAAGGCTTGGAGCCTTTGTTTGGCAGTTTCGAGTGCTTCAGGTATGGGCATCTGGTTGTACTTCTTGGGTACTTGCTTTCTCATTGCACCTCTCTCAGCCTCTGTCAGTTGGCTCACTTCTCTCCGGGCCTCCTTGATTTTTGCCTCCAACCTTCATTTCCATGGTGGGTACTGTTTCTCATGACTCCCATGGTTGCTCTTGTAGCCTTTCCTGTTAACCTGTTGGGAACAGCTGCACTAATCAATAATGAAAATAGAATCAATAATGAAAAATAATCAGCTGTATTCAGTGTGTTTGTGGATGTTTCTGCTCTTAGAGGAGGATTTTAATGATTTATTGATCTCCTGAAGTTTCCTCTGATGCCTTGTTATTGTTCCAAGACAAAAACGTTCTCTGGTTTCAGCTTCTCAAATATATACAAATATTTTGCGGCTTTTCTTTTACATATATTTAGATAAATAGAAATTTGAAAATGTGACCTTATAAAAACAGTTATTATTCCACTGACATTTTAAAATGCAGCAAGACCTGCTCTGAATCTGAATGTCTGTGTGTGTGGATGCTGATAAAACCATCAAACTGTCCTCAGATCAGTTAAATGTCAGCAGATTAGTGTGTGAAGCCTCTGGCAGGAACAGGAAGCTGCTGACTCGCCATGTCTTGTTTGTTTAGTAGCTGTTAAACTGTTTTTATACATGATGTCCTTTTTTTCTGCACAAACTCGGCTGTAAATCTGACTTCTCATTTTATCAGTTTAACGAAGTTCAAAGCTGCCAGGAAACCAAAATACAAGAAAATAGACGCCTATAAAAATGTACAAATCTTTTGTGATAATCACTGAAAATATTATTATAGAACAGTTCAAGGTTGTAAAAAAATACTGTTTCATTGTTTATACACACAAATACAGCAGAAACATGTAAGAAATAAAACTATAACAGTCTAAAAAGTACTTATATACTCTATAAAGTAATTTTATCCAAACTGGTTTTTATGCCATTGAAAGTCTGTAAATCACTAAAAATATTCATAATTCAGAGTTTTAAATATTTCTTTAAAGAAAACGTTTTATGGTACATAAATGAGATGTTGTGTGAAAGCTCCACATGAGATATAAATAACGTTTATATATTTATGTGGCTTTTTTTAGGTATGCTAACATTATTATGGAAAGGATGTAAATGCCATTTATATAACTTGTACATATGTGTTTTTTCTGTTGAAGAACCTCTAACTTCATCAACACTCACACTGATAAATTAACTCTGTAAAAGAGTTCTGATTCATTGATTTGAGAAAACAATGGAACTGGAGCTTTCAGTCATATCACATGGTCTTCCTCAGCAGATGGAGTTACTCTAACATCACTGATAATACTTAGATAATAGACTTTTCTCATCAATGTTGGGTTAAAAGTTGAGTAACGTTTCGTTCTTGACTTTAGGAACAGAATATCATCACAAGGTCCATTTAGTGATGATGTAACATAAGATTCAAGGATGTTTCTGGAAAATGAACTCTACAGACGCAGTGTGATTACGTAAAACTGTTGAGAG
Source organism: Siniperca chuatsi (assembly GCF_020085105.1). Classification (NCBI taxonomy): domain Eukaryota; kingdom Metazoa; phylum Chordata; class Actinopteri; order Centrarchiformes; family Sinipercidae; genus Siniperca; species Siniperca chuatsi. The sequence goes on from NC_058053.1 coordinate 29,883,107, forward strand.
AAAATAATTTAATATTCCTCATGTCTCTATTTAATGTCATTATCACCATCCTACTCTTTCGCCTGATGACGCCAATCCATCACTTTGTTGCAGAGACAGAGAAAATGTGGATCTCCTTCCTGTTCCTCAGAGGATGAACCTGTTGTATTTTAATGACTCCATGACATTTCCTGTAGCGCCACCCTCAGGACCAACTTTGTATTTTGACACAAGAAAAATCTAAATCTAATGAGCATATTTCAATAGAATTAACTGTTAATAACCAGATGATTAAAAAAACATAATAATGCAGATGATCTGTTATTAACCTTTTAATCTGGATCACTTAGCACAAACACCTGCTGTGCAGCCAAACTTTATTCAAACCCTCGGAACTTTATTTAAATTCTAGTGGACATAACTTGGTGAAATGTGTCTGAAATGATGCAGATTTCCTCCAAAAGCAAAAGAAGAACATCCATCCATCCATCCATCCATCTTCTTCCGCTTATCCGGGGCCGGGTCGCGGGGGCAGCAGTCTAAGCAGGGACTCCCAGACTTCCTTCGCCCCAGACACTTCCTCCAGCTCCTCCGGGGGGATCCCGAGGCGTTCCCAGGCCAGCCGAGAGACATAGTCCCTCCAGCGTGTCCTGGGTCTTCCCGGGGCCGCCTCCCGGTGGGACATGCCCAGAACACCTCCCGAGGAGGCGTCCAGGAGGCATCCGGATCAGATGCCCTAGCCACCTCAGCTGGCTCCTCTCGACGTGGAGGAGCAGCGGCTCTACTCGAGCTCCCCGTGTGACTGAGCTCCTCACCCTATCTCTAAGGGAGCGCCCAGCCACTCGGCGGAGGAAGCCCATTTCGGCCGCTTGTATCCGCGATCTTGTCCTTTCGGTCACTACCCAAAGCTCATGACCATAGGTGAGGGCAGGAGCGTGGTGATTGACCGGTAAATCGAGAGCTTTGTCTTTCGACTCAGCTCCTTCTTTACCACAACGGTCCGATACAGCGCCCGCATCACTGCAGACGCTGCACCGATCCGCCTGTCAATCTCACGCTCCATCCGTCCCTCACTCGTGAACAAGACCCCAAGATACTTAAACTCCTCCACTTGGGGCAAGGACTCCCCACCCACGCGAAGAGAGCAAACCACCTTTTTCCGGTCAAGAACCATGGCCTCAGATTTGGAAGAGCTGATTCTCATCCCAGCTGCTTCACACTCGGCTGCAAACCGTCCCAGTGCATGCTGCAGGTCCCGGTTTGAAGAAGCCATCAGAACGACATCATCTGCAAACAGCAGAGATGAGATCCTGTGGTTCCCAAACCGGACACCCTCCGGCCCCTGACTGCGCCTAGAAATTCTGTCCATATAAATTATGAACAGAACCGGTGACAAAGGGCAGCCCTGGCGGAGTCCAACATGTACCGGGAACAGGTCTGACTTACTGCCGGCAATGCGAACACAGCTCCTGCTCCGGTTATACAGGGACCGGACAGCCCTTAGCAAAGGGCCCCGGACCCCATATACTCCCAGAGCACTCCCCACAAAGCGCCCGGGCACACGGTCGAATGCCTTCTCCAGATCCACAAAGCACATGTGGACTGGTTGGGCAAACTCCCATGAACCCTCGAGCACCCGATGGAGAGTATAGAGCTGGTCCAGTGTTCCACGACCGGGACGAAAACCACTCTGCTCCTCCTGAATCCGAGGTTCGACTATCGGACGAATTCTCCTCTCCAGTACCCTGGAATAGACCTTACCGGGGAGGCTGAGAAGTGTGATCCCTCTGTGATTGGAACACACCCTCCGGTCCCCCTTCTTATACAGAGGGACCACCACCCCGGTCTGCCAGTCCAGAGGCACTGTCCCAGACCGCCACGCGATGTTGCAGAGACGTGTCAGCCAAGACAGTCCCACAACATCCAGAGACTTAAGATACTCAGGACGGATCTCATCCACCCCGAAGCCTTGCCACCAAGGAGCTTGCCAACAACCTCAGTGACTTCGGCCAGGGTGATGGATGAGTCCGCCTCCGGGTCCCCAGCCTCCGCTTCCTCTTCGGAAGACGTGACAGCGGGATTGAGGAGATCCTCAAAGTATTCCTTCCACCGTCCGACAACATCCCCAGTCGAGGTCAACAGCTCTCCACCCGCACCGCACAAGGTGTTGGTGAAGCACTGCTTCCCCCTCCTGAGCCGTCGGACGGTTTGCCAGAATTTCTTTGAGGCCGACCGATAGTCCTCCTCCATGGCCTCTCCGAACCTCTCCCAGTCCTGAGTTTTTGCCTCTGTGACCGCACGGGCTGCAGCACGCTTAGCCTGCCGGTACCTGTCAGCTGCCTCGGGAGTCCCACGAGCCAACAAGGCCCGATAGGACTCCTTCTTCAGCCTGACGGCATCCCTTACTTCGGCGCCCACCACCGTGTTCGGGATTGCCGCGCGACAGGCACCAGAAACCTTGCGACCACAGCTACGAGCCGCGCATCGACAATGGAGGTGGAAAACATGGTCCACTCGGACTCAATGTCCCCAACCTCCCGGGATCTGGGAGAAGCTCCCGGAGGTGTGAGTTGTAGACCCTGCTGACAGAGGGCTCCGCCAGACGTTCCCAGCAGACCCTCACGATACGCTTGGGCCTGCCAAGTCTGTCCGGCTTCCTCCCCGCCAGCGGATCCAACTCACCACCAGGTGGTGATCGGTTGACAGCTCCCTCTCTTCACCCGAGTGTCCAAGACACGCGGCGGCGGAGGTCAGATGATACGACAACAAAGTCGATCATCGACCTCCGACCTAGGTGTCCTGGTGCCACGTGCACTGATGGACACCCTTGTGCTTGAACATGGTGTTAGTTATGGACAAACTGTAACTAGCACAGAAGTCCAACAACTGAACACCGCTCGGGTTCAGATCAGGGGCCGTTCCTTCCGATTACCCCTCTCCAGGTGTCACTGTCGTTTGCCCACGTGGGCGTTGAAGTCCCCAGTAGAACAACGGAGTCCCGGGTGGTGCACTGTCTAGTACCCCTCCCAGGGACTCCAAGAAGGCCTGGTACTCTGCACTGCTGTTCGGCCCGTGAGGCCGCCACAACAGTGAGAGACCTGTCCCCACCCGGAGGCGGAGGGACGCGACCCTCTCGTTCACTGGGGTAAACTCCAACACGTGACGGCTGAGCTGTGGGGCTATGAGCAGGCCCACACCAGCCCGCCGCCTCTCCCCGCCCGGCAACGCCAGAGAAATGGAGCGTCCAGCCCCTCTCGAGGAGACGGGTTCCAGAGCCCAGGCTGTGCGTGGAGGCGAGGCCGACTATATCTAGCCGGTAACGCTCAACCTCCCGCACAAGCTCAGGCTCCTTCCCCAGCGAAGTGACATTCCATGTCCCTAGAGCCAGTTTCTGTGTCCGGAGATCTGGTCGCGAAGCCCCTGCCTTCGACTGCCGCCCAGATCTCTCTGCACCGGCCCCTACGGATCCTCCTGCGGGTGGTGGGTCCACGGGAGGGCGGCCCCACGTCGCTCCTTCGGGCTGTGCCCGGCCGGGCCCCGTGGGAAAGGCCCGGCCACCAGGCGCTCGCCGTCGGGCACCCACCCCAGGCCTGGCTCCAGGGTGGGGCCCGGTAGCGCCAATCCGGGCGACGTAACTGGCCTTGATTTTAAGTAATCCATAAGGGGCTTCTGAACCGCTCTTGGTCTGACCCGTCACCCTGGACCTGTTTGCCATGGGTGACCCTACCAGGGGCATACAGCCCCAGGCAACATAGCTCCCAGGGTCATTCGGGTACTCAAACCCCTCCACCACGTTAAGGTGGCGGTTCAAGGAGGGGCAATTTTAAAAATCTATCCATGTAATGAATTCCTTCACCAAGCATTTAATATTGAATGTAATATTGTCACATTTTGTAAGTCTGATATTGAATCATTAAAACCTGTTTTTTATACCTGTAGACTCTCAGCAGCTCTTTGGAACAATCTGCACAATTTAAATTTAAAAACAATTGTTTTGGGAATCTTTATGCATGACAGAAATGTTGAATTTCTTGTAAATCGTAGAAAAGGTTTCAGTTGTTTTCATCTGGACACTGTTTCAGAATCAAGACGTTTTGGCTCCCATCCGGAAGTCATTCTCAGTTGTGAACAAATGGTCTGAGAACTCAGAAATTTCAGCTACTCTGTGTTACTTAAGCCTTGCCCTCAGGAAGGAGTCTTCCTGAGTATCTGCTGATTACCCTGTCTTGAAGAATATCTTGTAAACAATATGATTCTGCTGGCAAAATATTATTTACACAAATGTAGATTTTTAAAATCTTGTTTTTGAAGCATTTGAAAACAAACTGGCCGTCTTTTTAAAATCCTTGAGACATATTAATAGTAAAAAAATCATTAAAACTATGTGACTCCTTAGAATTGTATTTAAAAGGGCCAGTGTGGAGGATTTAGTGGCCTCTACTGGTGAAATTGCAGATTGCAACTATGTGAATCCCGCTCGCCTCGCCCTCCTCTTCCAAGCGTGGAGGAGAAACTACGGTGGCCATAAAACTCGTGAAAAACGAAAAAGGCCCTGTCTAGAGCTGGTGTTTGGTTTGTCCGTTCTGGGCTACTGTAGAAACATGGCGGTGCAACATGGTGGCCTCCATGGCGCTCCAATGAAGAGCTGCAACAACATGGGACACAGAATATAATAAGTATTATACTGTCAGACAGAGTGGAACAAGATGATTTTACAACCTTAAAGCAACTTAAAAGAGGGAAGGAGAAAACCCTGTGTTAAAGTGTTAAAACAGACTTTTATTTTGATGGTGTGTTTCCTGTGTTTCAGGGGAAGCCATATGTGTTTGACAGAGTCCTCCCTCCAAACACTGAACAGGTTCAGGTGTACGACACCTGTGCCAGACAGATAGTTAAAGGTCAGTTCACCTGATTATTAACCCTTAATACATGTTCTGTGTATTTCCATCATGTTAATTGTTTATTGATCACATTATATGTTTATCCATCATGTTTATTTTTTATCCGTATTAATGTTGTATGTATGTTGTATGAATGTTGTATGTATGTTGTATGAATGTTGTATGTGTGTTGTATGTTGTGTGCATTTCAGATGTGTTGGGAGGATATAATGGGACCATCTTTGCTTACGGTCAGACGTCATCCGGAAAGACTCACACCATGGAGGTGAGTCTGATTCACTGCAACACTTTATTTTTAAATGTATTTTAATTAACACATTTCAGTATAACATGCTTTAATATGGAGAGAAATTAGTCTCAATATTGGTGATTTGTGACCAGCACTTAAACACAACATGCATTTATGGATCTTCAAACACACAAATGTAACTTAATCCACACGTGTCAGACGATCACACATTTAACAATCTGTAAATAAATACAAAAAACGTTCACAAAGATTTCTGGACATGTAGCTGTTAGATCTGTGAACTTTAAGTGGAAAATACATTATGAAACACACATTTGTCATCAATATTGAGACACATTTCCCTCCATACTACACAGTTTTACCTCAGAATGAGTCACTGAACAACAAACAAACTAAAACTCACCATTTAGTTTTTACTGTTTACATGCATAGTGTTATGCATATGTTCTTATTTTCTACATATATTCAATGTACAGTCAATTATTAGTTATTATTAATATTCATGTACCTTTTTGTTTACTGTACAGCTTTTAGCAGTATTGACTTGACATGTACAGTATATTAGTCATTGTACAGTGTATATTCAGTAGAGTTAACGTTATAGTCCTATCTTTAAAATAATCTGCAACTATTTTGATAATCAAATAATTGTTTTTAAATAACCCTAACACCAGACATTCTTTGCCTTATGTGACAGTAAATTAATAATCTTTGGGTTCTGGAGAGTTTACATTTAATGACTGAATCATCCTCAGCTTTTAACAATTTTCTGACATTTTATAGACCAAACCATTAATCGGTTAATCAAGAGAATAACATAATCGTTAGCTGCAGCACTAATTCTATTTTCTATTTAGATTTATTTTACTTTTACTTTTAATTGTATTTGTTTCTCACCAAACTAATTTGTTTTTGTGATTTATGTGAAGTGGGACAATAAAGTACTTAATTCATCCATTTATCTTTGTATATACCTCATCTTCAAACTGAACAGCTGTTTTGTTTATTTAAAGTCATGAAAATAAAATAAGATAGAACTTTATTTATCCCGAGGGAAATTGTTGTGCAGCAGTTGCAGTACAAAGTAGGAAGAGTGCAAATATATAGAATGAAAAGAAAAGAAAATATAAACAATAAAGATTATCAATAAGGTGCAAAACCAAATGTACACTATCAGAAATGTAATTAGGTTAAAGGTATTCATCACAGATATGTATGAGAAGTGTATGTATGTATGTATGTACAACTCTGAAGTACAGGTAAGTGTATATGGTTCAAAATGTTTGATTATGTCCATGATATTTCACGTGATGTCCCATTATTTCACATTTTGACCCATAGTGTCCTGTAAATCAGAGAGTTGTAATGATTGTAATCCACGGAGAAAGAGGGAGATTTAAACAAGCAGAGCAGAAACGGAAGCTGGGGGCACCTCATGCCTCTGCTGTCCATCTCTCTGCCTGAGGTAGATGAGTTGTAGAGTTTTATTGCCACAAGAAGAAAGGATTTCCTGTGGCGTTGTGTGGTGCATCGTGGTGGTAACAGTCTGCTGCTGAAGGTGCTCCTGTCATTGTCATTGTCCATGATGCTCCTCAGTTTGCGCAGCATCCTCCTTTCTGACACCACCACCAAAGTCAAGCCCCTCCCCCAGGACAGAGCCAGCCTTCCTGATGAGCTTGTTGATTCTGTTGGCGTTGACTGTCCTCGCCCTGTTGCCTCGGCCCGGCCTCGCCCTTTTTTCCCCCGGCCTCACCCTGTTGCCCCGGCCACGCCCTGCTGCCTTGGCCTCGCCATGCTGCCCTCTCACCCTGCTACCCCGGCCTCCCCTTGCTTCCCCGGCGTCGCCCTGCTGCCCCGGTCTTGCCCTGCTGCCCTCCCACCCTGCTACCCCGGCCTCACCTTGCTGCCCTGGCACACCACAGCAAAGAAAATAGCACTGGCGACCACAGACTGGTAGAACATCCTCAGCATGGTACTGCAGATGTTGAATGACCGGAGCCTTCAATGCTCTCATGTATCTGCATGACAGAATCTGTTGTTTTTAACCTGAAGTTTTGTGCTAAAACAATGGGTTTTTATGTTTTTTATGTTTTTCAAATTTTTATGTTTTAATTATTTTGAATTTTCCAGGGGAACCTGCACGATCCTCGTCTGATGGGAATCATTCCTCGTATTGCCAGAGACATCTTCGACCACATCTACTCCATGGACGAGAACCTGGAGTTTCACATCAAGGTGATGATGTCATCTTTACACTGATGACAACATCAGTCACATGAGTCAGGAGCCGTCTGAATCAAACTGAAACCACAAAAAAATTTATTAAAACACTTTATTGTTTTATTCACATGTTGTTTTACATTTTATAATGTTTAATTCTGTGTTTTACCTAAAACATTATTCCCACATTGTTTTCCAGTTTATTTCTGCTGCATTGTTAGTTTGTCCTTCACCTGAATATCAGTGACCTGCAGTAACCTGCTGCAAAGGTGCTACAATATTGTATAATAATGTGAACATAAATAACATACATTATAGAAATAAAGTTTGACTGATTTAGAAAGGATGTTAACATGTGCAAACAAGAGTTCAAACAGCTGCTGTTCACATATCAATTAATCAGTCACTCAATCACTTTCTTTGGTTGCTCAACAGTGAGACAGAGAATAAAAACAAACACATCACATAAATACCAAAGTAGACATGACTGAAAAACATCAGTTAAAACTGTTTAAAAATCAGTTAAATTATGAATGAAAATACAAAATGATTGTAGGTTCTGAATGTGTTTCTGTTTTCATGTCAGCTGTAAGAAAAGAACTCGCTAAATATTTAAAACATCCTTTGCTTATCTTTTATTACACATATTTAGATTTCCATCAGTTTCCTCTCTGCTGTGTCCTCCTCAGCAAAAACTGTACAAACTGTCTGTATAGAAAGAGTTAAATCTGATCTATGATCAGACGTCCTGCAGAGACTCCAGTGAGGCGTTCACTGACCCACCTGCTCTCCATATGTTCACTGTTCACCAGCTGGTCTGCACTCATATATATCAGCACTTTATTTTTTTTTATCGACATTAACAACAAGAGTGAATACCATGTAACACAAAAAAACCATATAAGCATCATATTTATTTACAGAAGAAAAATCAACTGTACTCCTGGGGGAGTTACAATTCATATAAAATTTTAGTATGAATCATTTTTACAGCCTTTGGATTAATAGAAAAATTAATCAAGTTAAAGTTCTGTTCCACTTTTGTGAATATTAAATTTAACTGTAACACTTTATTTGAAGGTGGGTGCATAAGACTGACATGACACCCGCCATAACCATGACATGGCACCTGTCATGAACATGAAGGAGTCTTTATGAAGGTTTATGACTGTTGTAACTTGACATTAACCATGACAAAAATGTCTTTGTTTTGTTACTAAATGTACTTGACATTAACTAAGAAGAAACTATTTAGCTTTATGTGTTAACATTACATTATACTGTCATATGTTGCTGCCATGAGACCATATCTCATGACAGCCAATGTTATAATTGTGTCATGAATAATTCCCTTGATCTAAAGTAAATTGGAACCATTTGGACTTGTCATAAGGATGACAAAGACATTTCAAACAATGTCAATGTGCATGATAAGTGACATAATTAAAAAACCGAATGACACTTAATGACAACAGTCATAAACCTTCATAAAGAGTCATTCATGTTCATGACAGGTGTCATGTCAGTCTTATTCACCCACCTTCAAATAAAGTGTTAGCTAATAAAATTAAAAGATTAGAAATACACAATTGAGAATTCATGTTTAATTTATGTTATTATCTAGGATGCAAAATAGTGTCTCCAAAATAATCACATTTTCATCAATATAGCTGTTGTTAAAAAACATATATATCATCACTGACACTGAAATGTAATCATTTAATGACTATTAATTTAAATATGTATTAAAATGTATAAAATTATCTTTTAAAAATCTGGAGTGAATCGTTTTTACACATCAAGTTTGGTTTTCTGGTCCTGTTTAGTCCTGCTCAGCCTGTGAAAACATTTATATAATATCTTCTTTGGCTTTAAATGAGAAAATATTACATATATAGTAATATATTTTAGTAACATACAGTATATATTACTGTATATTGTGTTAGTACTCAATGAAACGTGTTCATGTGAATCTGTCTCTTTTTCTCTGCAGGTTTCTTATTTTGAAATCTATCTGGATAAAATCAGAGACTTGCTCGATGGTGAGGATAATATTTCATTTTTAAACAACAACCTCACAGTGTTGATGAGGACTGTTGGAATAAAATCTACCTACTGACTGATGTGATTCATGTTTCAGTGTCAAAGACAAACCTGGCTGTTCATGAGGACAAAAACAGGGTTCCTTTTGTGAAGGTATCTGCTCTTTAATATTTAAAGAATAATGTCACATTTATGACCAAATATGCATTATCAGTACTTTGTTGATGTGTATTTCCTATCAGGGCTGCACGGAGCGTTTTGTTTCCAGTCCCGACGAGGTGATGGACGTCATCGACGAGGGAAAAGCAAACAGACACGTCGCCGTCACCAGTGAGTCTCTAATAGGCCAGAATCCAGGTCCAGCCCTCAGGATGTTTTCTGCTACCTTGTTTTCCACTATTATTTCCTGTTATCCCATACCTTGGACCATCGTTGATAACGAGCACCCCCAACTCTGGGCTGTTTGGTCTCAGGGGGCCCAAAACCCCTTTTTTGGGACACGTTAGGGGGGAAAGAAGCAAAATAACATTCTGGGGCTTGCTGCAGTTTTATTTTAAAATATCACCACAACATCCCCAAAAAGACAAAAAAATTACTGTCTGCTTTACAAATTCTCATCAAATAGGATTATTTTTCAGCACTTTATGGTGAATATTACCAGACAACCTTTCAATCTTGAAGGTTACACTTGCTCTGGCTGAAAGTCTTCACTATACCTCAAATCAGAGAAATTGCTACTCTTCCATATGGGGGTAAACATATTTCTTGCATCTAACAATATGTTCATATATACTGTTACTACTGCTATCTGAAGTTAAGAACATGAAAAGTATATACTACAGTAGGACAACAAATGCTTTTAAATGGTATTCAAAATATTTTTATGTTGTATATGCATAGATAGCTTGTCCAAAATAATACACTCAAGTAGTGTACATTTACAATACAGACTAGCATGTGATCAAGAAGCCAACCATGAATAGTTATAATTATTGCAAATCAATGAGCACACCTAAGTACATAACATTTAACAACAGACCTAGATAAACGCTCTAAATACAGCCAAAGGGAGAAACGACAACAGAAAAATCTAAAAACAAGGGTGCATCAAAGTCCCTTTAACACCTTTAAAAATCATCTTTTATTTCTTTTTTTATTTCATCATTGCCATACCCAAATAAAGAAGCTTGTAATAGAAGACCTGTAAGGCCAGAATACATGTATGATGACTCATTTGAAAGGGAACATGCTCTAGTTTGTGAAAATGTGCTCATTTAGTACGGGGCTAAAACACAACCTACTCTACATCAGCTCCAACATGAAGGAAAAATTATTATTTTTTTTGTCTTTAATAAGTCATCGTTGAGTAGCATTAACGAGGCCATGCTCAATGTTACAACTATGAAAATGACCACATACCAAATTTGTGGGCCAAACTTTATGGGAGCCAGTGAGTTTTTAATTTGTGATGTCACTGGCATCCCCAAACCGTAACCCTGATCCGGTGCACGGTTGATCCAATGGATTTTAACAGGTTAATCATCATCATATTCATTTTCATCCTCTTCCTCATCATCAACCATATTTGTATGGAGTTCATCAACTAGATCACCCTCGTTCCCCTCTTCAGCCAAGACATCAACGAGGGCTTTGGGGATGGTGTGACCCTCAAACCATAGTGGTTCTAGCTTGCCATTTTCAGAGTTCACATGAAACCCATGGTCAAGAGGGGATGGGATTTTTGGGTAGTGTTCATGAGCCCTTTTCCAGATGCATACTTGGAAGGTGACTCTTTTCATGTGCTGCAAGAGGACACTCTTGCCAGGTGGAAAGGTTAAAAGATCAATCAAGAGACCTGGTCGAAGCTCGAGGCTCTCTCTTGCCTCATCAACTTGCTTGACTTGAGGACTAAAGCCATTGATCCATACTGATCAATTTATCTCCCATGTCAACGATGATGTCAACTGTGAATGATTGGCTTAATAGAGGAGAATGAAGAAAATGTCTGAGTCTTCTACTCTGACTCTGACAGTTTTGATGCGAGACATTTTGGTTTTGATATACTAGATGATCAGCCTCACATCAGTTTCTTCATGGTTTGAACAGATCTCAGGTACAAGTTCTTTTGACATCACTCCAGCATGAGATTCGATCTTGAAAGCTTTACCAGCCTCTATGAAGATGACAGGCCTTCGGAGGATCTCTTCCATCATATCTGGAGAGCTCCAGTACTTGAGAAGTAAATGAATGAGTGGTTTTCTTGTTTTCATCCTTGTGCTTTGTTGGTTTTTGCAAAGAAGCCATCAATTGTTGAGATGGAATTTGGTGTCAGAGTCAGGGGATAGCACATAAGGTCAGTGATGCTGATTTGTGACCTTAGTAGCTGTGTTTTGATGACCATCTGAAAGATAAATGCACTTGTGGCCTTATACTGAATCACTTTCTGATTTGATGCCACAAGTTAGGCTGGATTATTGCAATTCCTTATTATCAGCTGCCCGAATAAGTCCCTTAAGACTCTCCAGTTGATCCAGAATGCTGCAGCACGTGTACTGACAAGAACTAGGAAAAGAGATCATATTTTTAAAATCCTTCTCCTCACCAACAAAGCTCTTAATGGTCAGGCACCGTTGTATCTTAAAGATCTCATAATACCTTATTACCCGACTAGAACACTGCACTCCCAGGATGCAGGGTTACTTGTGGTTTCTAGAGTCTCCAAAAGTAGACCGGGAGCCAGAGCCTTCAGTTATCAAGCTCCTCTCCTGTGGAATCAGGTCCCAGTTTGGGTTCGGGAGGCAGACACCATCTCCACATTTAAGTAGGCAGATCAGGACAGCATTTGATTTTTAGTCTCAGGTTATGGCTTGTTATATAGTTTCTCCAAATTGTCTTTAGGTTTCATTATACAAAACTGTAAAATAAGCAAGTTTGTCAACCTGACCCTTTCGAATAACTTCAGTTTTTATATACACCCGAGTGAAACTGGGAAACTGATCATTGCCTACTTTGTAGGTAATTCAACTGCAGCAGCTGTAGTGTCAGGCTGAGGTGCTCGTTTTAAGAAGTACTGCTTGCGACAGCAGTCATGAAATTGTGCCCCCTTAGTAAACACAACACAACAAATCTCAATCACCTAGTTCCATAGCTTTTTTCTCAGTATTTCTATATGCATTTGATTGGAATTTATGCAAGCTTTATCTATTGCCAGAAGCATTCTTCACTGTGCCACTTTTGCAGAATATGCAATAATTGCCAAACAAAACTGAAGAATCCACATGCTCACTTGTTGGTCTTGTAGAGTAATTTTCTGCTTGACACTTACTTGCTAAAGTTGTAGGTTAGCTTAGCTATGTTATGGGTTAGCAAACTGTCCCTACAGTTGCTGCTGTGCCAGAGAGGACGAGATGTTTTCCCACAGCAAACCAGCTCCAGACAGCGATACTCACAACTCTCCTGCTACTATAGCTAACATCACAACAACAGCATATCTTGGCAAACTAGAACGTAGAGCTGAATGTCTGTGGGCAAGTCATTTAACGTTACCTGACACACAAATAATGGCTGGAATAGGGTTGTGTGGCTCGGTCCGAGCCACTTTGTTTATTTCCCATTAACAGAGCCAGGGCTGAGTACAAACACTGGAGGTTTTTTCAACATACACACTGAACAGGCAGCTAGCGGACTGTGAGGAGATATTTGCTGAATTTGACAAAAAAAAACATGTATTAGATTAGAATCACATACCCCACCTTTAAGATGTATTTCCCTTTGTTTTTTTCTACAGACATGAACGAGCACAGCTCTCGCAGTCACAGTATTTTTCTGATCAACATCAAGCAGGAGAACGTGGAGACGGAGATGAAACTGTCGGGGAAACTTTACCTGGTCGACCTGGCAGGCAGCGAGAAGGTCACACTGCTCCAACAGACTCATTTAATGATCCATCACATCAAAACACCACTGTGTTTTTTTGGCCTTTATCACAGTGTTGAGGAATTGCATTAACTACATTTCCCAATAATGTTCAGGTATCCTTGCTATTTTCAGAATCATTAAACATTTCCAGTAGTGAACAATTTCTTCACTAAGTAGCAGAAAGGAGCAGCACAGCCCGCATGTCGAAGTGTCCTTGGGCAAGATACTGAACCCCAAATTGCTCCCGAGGGCTGTGCCTTCGGTGTGTGAATTATTCATTCGTTTCTTTGAACTGATGAGCAGTTGGCACCTGCCATCAGTGTATGAATGTCTGTGAATGGGATGAATGTGATACTGTATATAGTTGAAGCGCTTTGAGTAGTCGGAAAAGACTAGAAGGGTGCTATATAAGTACAGTCCATTTACCACAAAAATATCCAGAGAGCTGCACTGTCAGTTTTCTAAAAATAAATAAACTAAATATAGGCTTATATATAATTCAAAACTGATTCTTAGAAAATAGAGCACTAGTTATTAATGAACACAACGTGATTATTTTGTAACAGCTGACAATGGATGGGGAATTCAGTGAACTGTGAAATCATTACACATCAATTGATTGATTAATGGGTAGGACCATACAAGAACAGATAATTAATGTGATTATTATTTCATCATTCAGCTGTTCATGAGCTTCTTAAGTTAATTTCGTCCAAATGATTTTACTGATAGCTTGATGATGATGATATTTTGTTTAGGTGAGTAAAACGGGAGCAGAAGGCTCCGTGTTGGATGAGGCCAAGAACATCAACAAGTCTCTGTCTGCTCTCGGCAACGTCATCGCTGCTCTGAGTGAAGGAACGGTGAGTCTTCACTTCATGTCTCCATGCTTCAGTTTTCTAATGCTAGCTGACATGATATTAGCTAACATAATACTAGCCAACATGACATTGTCTAATGTAAATAAATATTCAGAATTCAGCTTTATTTGTTAGACAGGAAATCTAAATGTCACAAAATCACATTTCTTCTTTTAAAAATAAATTCGGCCTCTTGTGTAACTTCAGTACTCAGTAATAAAACTTCTTCATGAATGATCTGACAATTAAAAGGAATTTGCATTTAATGTTTTTAGTTGAGACTTGGCTAAACAGCACTACTGGTGTAGCAAAACTGATAGAGGCTTGTCCTCCAAACTATAATTTTTATCAGTCAGTCAGACTAAACAGGAAAGGAGGAGGGTCTGCAGGCATTTTCTCTACACAGTTTGTGTGTCATGACATTGACCATCATTTGAATATCTTGATCTCAAAGCAGAACTATTAGTACTCATCATTACATTATATGATATCGATCGCTGTTTCTGCAGAAATTCTCAGAGCTCACTTGGTATCACTAGATATAATAGATTAATCCTGAATGGAAACCTGAATATTCATATCAACAAAAAGAATGACTCCAAAGCTTTGGAGCTTGTGAATTTACTGGACAGCTTTGAACCTAACATGTAAATGGAGCCACTCATTGGCATGGTAACATTCCAGACTTGGAACTAACAACAGGGTTAAACACTGACAATGTTTCAGTATTAGAAGGTCGTATTTCTGACCATCACTGTGTGTTTTTTGATGCCAACCTAATCTTAACAAAGACTAAAAGGGAATTTTTGGTTCAAAAGAGATTCCTAGATGGCAAGGCTGAAGCAAAGTTCTCTAATATTATGAGGTCATTTGAGCCATACCGCTATGACTGCTCTTTAAATAACATGGTTGGAAATTTCAACAACACCTTGTCATTTGCTTTAAATACTGCTGCTCCACTTAAGGTTAAAAAGAGGCCGACTGACAGAATCTCCCCATGGTTAAACAATAACTGTGTTAATGAGATTAAAATAATCTCTAGTCAAGCAGCTGAAAGAAACTGGAGGAAAACTAGACTCACAGTTCAATTAAATTTTTTTATATAGCACCAATTCATAACAGAAGTTATCTCATTGCACTTTTCCTATAGACCAGGTCTAGACCGTACTCTTTATAATATTATTTACAGAGACCCAACAAATCCCACCATGAGCAAGCACTTGATGACAGTGGCAAGAAAAAACTTCCTTTTAACAGGCAGAAACCTTGGGCAGAATCAGACTCAATGGTGGGCGGCCATCCGCTGCTGCCGTGTTAGGTAATCACTGTAATATATACAAAGAAGCTATGACTGTCTATAACAAAGCAATATGTCTGGCAAGAAAGGATTACTTTTCTAAGATTATTAAAGAGAATGCTGGAAACTGTTGAACATTATTTTCCACTATAGACCAGCTACACTGGCCCCACCCGTCCGCAGTTCTCTGCATCAAATCGTGAAGAACTTGCATTGTTCAATAACAAAATAACTTCAGTTAGAGCCAATATTGCTGCTGATGTGAACACAGATGACATCAGTAAACCCTGTAAAAAAAGATGTAACCATGGCAACATTAACCTGTATTACATTAACTGAGCTTTGCAAGACAGGACATCTTAATCAATCATCTTGAAAAGTTGGTTGGTCTTCCTGACTGTGTGTGAAACTGGTTCAAACATCAAAGGGAGGATGTTTTACATCAGTCTTGGAGAGCATGTGTCTGGGAAACATGACATCTGTTTTGGGATTGCACAAGGGAGCTGCCTTGGTTCATCACTATTCTCACTATACATGCTGCCACTTGGTGACATCATTAGAGAGCACAATGTATGTTTCCATAGTTACGCTGATGACACGCAACTGTACATCTCTGCTGAACCAGCTGATGCTGCAGCCATAAACTCCATCACTACCTGTCTTTTGGCAATAAATAAATGGAAAAGCAATAAATTAAATGAGGATAAAACTGAAATCCTACTAGTTGGCCCTAAAACAAAAAGAGAAATGTTGTATAATAATTTGCAGAAACTGACTCCCTGGATTAAATCTGAGGCTACACGTCTTAGTGTTATTTTAGATTCAGATCTGAGCTTCAAGTCCCATATTAACAAGGTGATGCAAACATAATTTTTCCACCTTCGAAACAAAGCTAAACTACGACTGTTTATAAATCAAAAATATTCGGAAAAATGTATTCATGCCTTTACTGCAAGCAGACTCGATTACTGTAAAACACTTTTTACTGGCCTCCCAAAAAAAAAAAAAAAAAGAACACTGAGCGACTTCAGCTCATTCAAAACTCTTTAACTAGATATGACTTTCCTGATTCAGGCATGGAACTCTTTTGCTCTTTGTTTCACATTTATGCTGCACTTCTTTTAAAATGCTGTATTTTACTATATTTTATGTATTCTACTTTTTAACTGTATTTATTGTATTTATTTATTATTATTATTTAGTGGGTTTTATTTCCCATCTTATGTTATGCATTCCTCATTTTTATTTTACAAAAAGTATGGCATTCTATCATTCTGTATCTATTTTCATGTGAAGATACATGTATTGTATTCTCATCTAATTTTTTTACTTTATTTTACATTAACTATGGCATTCTATCCCTGTTTTTATGTTCATTCTGTTGTTTGTATGTATTTTCTTTGTTGTAAAGAACTTTGAGCTGCATTTCTTGTATGAAAGGTTCTATACAAATAAATTTTATTATTATATTATTATTATTATGTGTACGTATCTTATTTGTTGTCTGTTTATAGAAAACCCACGTCCCATACAGAGACAGTAAGATGACTCGAATCCTACAGGACTCTCTGGGAGGAAACTGTCGAACCACCATCGTCATCTGCTGCTCTCCATCTGTTTACAATGAGGCTGAAACCAAGTCCACCCTCATGTTCGGACAGAGGTACTGTACAGGAACACACCTGAGTTACTCAGATGTAGAAAGTCTGGTTGTGAAGCTGATGTCAGTCCAACACTTTCATTCACTTCTACTCAATTTTATTTATATAGCACCAATTCATAACAGAAGTTATCTCATTGCACTTTTCCTATAGACCAGGTCTAGACCGTACTCTTTATAATATTATTTACAGAGACCCAATAATATTAATACAAATAATGGTAGTAATAATAATAATAGGAATAATAATAAGACTAATAATAATTGTAGTAGAGGGTGTCAAACACAGGGGCAGTAGGTGGCCCACAACCACAGATCCAGACTCTGCAGCTCTGGAGGCAGAAATACCTGCTGAAAGCGACAGAAGGAGAGAGGAGAGAGACGAGAAAGCACAAAACTATGGCAGAGAGAAGATGACGAGTTAGTAACATGCAGTAATGGGATAAAAATGCATACTGATGGCGAGGGAGAGGAGGAGAGAGGAGCTCAGTGCATCATGAAGTCTCCCGGCAGTCAAGGCCTATAGCAGCAGAGAGAAGGTGTGTTTTCATTGAGGTTATATTGTTGTGATGTGTTTTTATCTCATAGGTTAATTTGGTAGCCATATGCTAAGTTGATGTTAGTGATGTTCACACAGACACAGGGTCTTGCAGGCCTAGACTGCAGAGAGACTTCCCATGATGCACTTCCCGTCCACTAGCAGTCGATTCAGTGTGTGCGCTGAAAAAACTGGTGTTTGTACACAGCCCTGGCTCTGTAAATGGGAAAAAAACAAAGTGGCTCGGACAGAGCCACACAACCCTATTCCAGCTATTCCAGCCATGATTTGTGTGTCAGGTAACGTTAAATGACTTGACCACAGACGTTCAACTTACTTTCAAGTTTGCCAAGCTATGCTGTGGTTGTGATGTTAGCTATAGTAGCAGGAGAGTTGTGAGTATCGAGTATTTGGCTAGAGGAGGTGTTTGCATGGACTAAATGATCTTTCAGGTTTGACTGAAGTGGTACAGATTTCTAATTCTTGCCTTTGACTTATACTTTTTCTGTTTAAATTCCTGCTGTCAGTGCTCAATGACACACTGTTACTAAACACCCTTCATCTCTGTCACATCTCTATCATCTCTCACAACACCTCATAACATCCATCCATCATCTTATCTGTCAGACAGCACACAGTGTTTGTTAAAACCACTTCCTCTGTTGTTTTTGTGTTTTAGAGCTAAAACCATAAAGAACACAGTGTCTATGAACCTGGAGCTGACCGCTGAGGAGTGGAAGAAGAAGTATGAGAAGGAGAAAGAGAAGAGCAGGAGTCTGAACATCATGATACAGAAACTGGAGAATGAGCTGAAACGCTGGAGGAAAGGTAAACAATATAAATACAGCATTCACGTTACAAGGTCATTTAATTGGCCAAAGCAGCCCTTTGCCAGATGATGTTGCAACATGTTGCGTTGCGACAATAGTTGAGTCAGGTTCAACTTTTCTTCTGGATGACACTGAGTTTTTAGACCTCTTTGTTGACCCCTCTGCATACAGACTCAAAGTTGCAGCTCTCTCTAGTCTCTCATGAGCCTGAAGACAGGAGGTGTGTTTAGTGTTTAGTGAAACATGAAATTTACATACTCAGCTTTGATTGGAATTTTTTTTCTCCACTAAACTGCCGCACAATTAAGCAATGGTCAGTTTCAGGTGAAACTAGGCAGGGTAAACAGCAGAAACTCAGGAAAACTCCTTCCTGAGGGCAGGGCTTACGTTGGGTTGGGTTTCCACACATCATTTCCAAGTATCTCATTAAAGTTAAACAGAGGGAATCAAAACCAGTTAAATTATTTTCTCTGGCTTACACGTCAGAGGAAATTTGCATCAAGTTGAAACTTTCTTAACTTCTCCAGGTGAGTCTGTGCCTGTGGAGGAGCAGCTGAGCAGCAGAAACAAGAAAAGCAGCAGCACTGAAACAACAGCAGTGATTGACAGCTTGGCCACGCCCACTGTCCCTCTGTTAGACGAAGAGAAGACACAGTACGAAACGCTCATCACCGACCTGTACCATCAGCTGGACGACAAGGTGAGTCTTACATGTACTATCACCTGGATTACAAGGTCAAGTCAGGTCAAGTTACTTTTATTTATACAGCCCAATATCAAAAATCTGCCTCAAGGTGCTTTACAATCTGTACAGCATACCCAGAGCACCCTCTGTCCTTAGACCCTCGATTCGGATAAGGAAAAAACTCTCCAAAAAAAACCCTTTAACAGCGAACAAATGTTTAGGACTCACCTGAGTCAGCCATAAATATAAGCTTTATCAAAGAGGAAAGTCTTAAGCCTACTCTTAAATGTGGAGATGGTGTCTGCCTCCCGAACCCAAACTGGGATCTGATTCCACAGGAGAGGAGCTTGATAACTGAAGGCTCTGGCTCCCATTCTACTTTAGGAGACTCTAGGAACCACAAGTAACCCTGCATAAGGTACTATAAGCTCTTTAGATACAATGGTGCAGAGAAGCTAATGCTGCCTTTTGACCGCAGGAACTTTCCCCAGGGACTAAGAACCTTTGGAAGAACTCAGTGCGTTTCCACCGCAGGGACCAGGGTCTAAATTAAGTAAATTAATTTAGGACAGGGACAGAGACTAGTGTGTTTACTCCTGCGACCAACAGCAGCCCTCATCCCATGCTCCTGCTGAAGCACACAAACACGTATTTTATGCATGTATTTTGTACATTTATATTTCTGCAGATTAATAAATAGTTGTGGAACTAAATGTGTGTATAGTGGCTGTTCTTGTATCTGAAAACAAATATGTACTACTACATATGTAAAAAGACATCTAACACTTGTGCTTGTGTTACCATATTCTAATATTTAAGCTCTGAGAAGGTAGTGGATCTCAAGCTCAGTATTTAAAACTGGTTAGAGTGCATAGGTTAAAATAAGCAAAGGTCCTTTTGCTGAATTGCAGGTGATGTGTTTAATAAGTTAAAACAATAGAGTTGTGCAGTTGTGTGATAGGTGTAATCTAATGGTTGTAATTTGCCTAATCTTCCCGGGTCTTTAGACTGCGGTGGAGATGCACACAACAATGGGCTGAAGAACTTTTTAGTTCCCTGAAAAGTAGTTCCTGGGGATAAAAGTTCCTGGTACTTTTGGTGAAAAAGCAGCTTAATACTGGAATAATACGATCTCTTTTCCTAGTTATTGTTAGTACAGCATTCTGGATTAACCGGAGAGTCTTATTGGAGCAGCCTGATAATAAGGAATTGCAATAATCCAGCCTAGAAGTAACAAATACATGGACTAGTTTTTCGGCATCATTTTGAGACAGTATGTGCACGATTTTTGCAATGTTACGTAGGTGAAAGAAGGCCGTCCTTGAAGTTTGTTTCATGTGGGAGTTAAAGGATAAATCCTTATCAAAGATAACTCCGAGGTTCATTACAGTGGTGCTGGAGGCCAGGGCAATGCCATCTAGAGCAACTATATCTTTAGATAATGTGTCTCAGAGGTGTTTGGGGCCAAATACAATAACTTCAGTTTTGTCAGAGTTTAACATCAGAAAATTGCAGGTCATCCAGGTTATTATGTCCTTAAGGCATGCTTGAAGTTTAGTTAATTGTTAGTTAAAGTTTAGTTTCATCTGGTTTGATCGATAGATATAAATGGGTATCATCCGGATAGCAATGAAAGTTTATAGAGTGTTTCCTAATAATATTGCCTAAAGGAAGTTGGGATGGGGTCTAAGAGACAGGTTTATGGCTTAAGACGGTGTAGTCCCTCATTCATCCAGGAGTGTTCTATCGTAGAAAAGGTTTCAGTCGTAGTCATCTGGACTGTCCTTAGGGTGAACAAGTTGCCCACACAAAAACAGAGCAATGTAGTCTACTCCATTCATTGCAGTGAGGAAAACTGCAAAGAACGGTACATAGGTGAGACCAAACAGCCACTTCACAAAAGACTTTATCAGCACAAACGACACGCTAACTCAGGATTGCAGAGCGCCGTACATTTGCATCTAAAAGCTACAAACCGCACATTTGAAGACAGCGAGGTGAAGATTCTAAGTAGAGAGAAGAGTTGGTTTGAACGGGGTGTCAAGGAAGCCATTTTTGTGAAAAAAGAGAACCCCTCTTTGAACAGAAATGGTGGTCTGAGATTCAATCTGCCCAAAGTCTATCACAGTGTATTAACACCTTGGTCAAGCCAATCACATGCTAATCAGGTGCTAATGAGGTAGATGCAGCCAGAAAACAATAGGCCTGATTACTGATCACTGGGCCATCTTGGAAACAATTAGGTCAGTTTCAGGTGAAACTAGCTATTAACAGATATGAGGTAGATCCTCCTGAGGGCAGGGCTTATGTAACACTGTAGCTTAAATTTCTAGTTCCCGTCCCATTTTTTTCACAAATGAGAATGACTTCCGGATGGGAGCCGAAACGTCTTGATTCTGAAAACAGTGTTTATGGCTTAGATAAATTAATCGTTTAAGTTAGTAGGAGAAGATTGATGTGAAAAAAGCAGTCTAAATATATATCAGGTTTTACAGCTGTTTCTGTGGTTCCTGTATTTAAGGATAAATCATTGCTGGTTGAGGGCAGGAGGTGATGAATCTTGTCTCTAATAATTAAAATGTTATCCTTAAAGAAGCTCATGAAGTTGTTACTACTAAGGGTAATAGGAATACATGGCTGAATAGAGCTGTGACTCTCTGTCAGCCTGGCTACAGTGCTGAAAAGAAACCTGGGGTTGTTTTTATTTTCCTCTATTAATGCTGAGTAGTAGGTATGCTCTGGCATTATGAAGGGCCTTCCTGTATGTTTTAAGACTATCTTGACAGACTAAACAAGATTTTTACAGATTAGTGGAATGCCATTTCCTTTCAGGTTTTCGCGATGTTTGCTTTAATTTGCGGGTTTGGGGGTTATACCATGAAGCTAACCTTCTTTGTTTTATTATCTTCTTTTTTAGAGGGGTGATAGAATTAACTGTCGTTCGCAGTGAGCCTGCAGCACTATCAACAAGATGATCAATTTGGGAGGGGCTGAAATTAGCATAGGAGTCCTCTGTTATATTGAGACGTGGCATTGAATTAAATGCAGGTGGAATCACTTCCTTAAATTTAGCTACATCACTATCAGATAGACATCTAGTGTAGGAGTTTTTGCCTAATGGCATGTAGTCCAGTAAGAGCAGTTCAAAAGTTATTAAAAATTGGTCTGATAAAGAAGGATTCTGTGGAAAGACTATTAAATGTTCAATTTCAATGCTATATACTAGAACAAGGTTGAGGGTGTGGTTAAAACAGACTATGGGGTTATGTACACTCTGACAGAAGCCATTCAAATCTATAAATGAGATAAACATAGTGCTAAGGGTATCATTATCGATGTCCACATGAATATTAAACTTACCAACAATTATTACTTTATCTGTTTTAAGGACTAAACTTGATAAAAACTCTGAGAATTCAGATAAAAATGCAGAATAAGGACCAGGAGCGCGGTACACTATAACATAACAACCTGTCATGTTTTCCAGGTTGGGTGTGAAAGACTAAGAACAAGGCTTTCGAATGAGTTAGAATTTAGTTTAGGGTTGATTAATAGGCTTGAGTCGAAGCTAGTAATGAGATCAGAGAGATAAAAAGGGGTGAGCCCATTTACAATTTTATGTCATCAGACGCACCTTACAGTCTGATCTGACATAGATAGGTATCCAATGAAGTTAAGCTAAAATTGGTGAAATATGGTCAAATTTTATAGTTTTAGGTAAGATCCTGCTGCAGCATTTTGAACTATTTGAAGACTTTTGGTAGTACTGTGTGGTAGGCTAGACAACAAAATGTTACAGTAATCCAGTCTAGATGAATCAAAGGCATCAATTATTATCTCTGCACCAAGGACAGAAAATACCTAATTTTAGCTGAATGTTTCTTAAATGGAAAAAGGCCGTCTTGGTGATTTCTTTAATGTGCTGATCAAAAGAGAGGGTAGGATGAAATGTAACACCAAGATTCTTGGCTGTCAAACTTTGATCTGTATCAGGCACATACAGCTGAGTATCATCACCATAGCAGTGGAAATAAATTCCAAAACTGCATATAATTCGGCCAAGAGGTGTAATATATAAAGACAAAATATATTACATAATATATATATATTACATATTACATAATTAGTGACATTGTATTTATACTGTACTTCACCATCTACCAGTAAACCCACTTGGTACTCGACACTTAGTTTATCTTATACTTATACCAACATGTTACTTAATTTATTTCTGACCTGTTTATAGTGTATATATCGTTTTCCCTGTGTGCACTGGACGTAAAGAAGAGCTACTGGAACAAAGAGTTTCCCTACGGGATCAATATATTTCTGATTCTGATTCTGATTCTGAAAAGCAGAGGGCCAAGAACAGAACCTTGAGGTACTCCATATTTCACATCAATGAAACATAATTATGTAATGAGGAAACACACTCTTCTTCCAGAAAGGAGTATGCCGTGATCAATGGTATCAAAAGCAACACTGAGGTTCAGTAATAGAAGTACCAAAGTGGAATTTGAATCAGTGGTAAGCAAAATGTCATTTACCACTTTAATCAGTGCAGTTTCAGTGGAATGACAGACCCTAAAGGCAAATTGAAAAGGTTAAAAAAGATTGCTGTTACCTATGTGAGCAGCAAGTTGCTGAGAAACAACTCTTTCTAATACCTTTGAAAAGAATGGAATGTTAGAGACTGGTCTATAGTTATTGAGAGATCCTGAATCAAGGTGCGGTTTCTTAAGTAGTGGTTTAACCACAGCAGTCTTAAAGGTAGTTGGGACAGTACCAGTTAATAATATGCAGCATTGTAGGTCCCAGAGATGGCCATAGATATTTTAAAAGTTTAGATGGAAGAGTGTCAAGGAAACAGGTAGTTTAGTTTTGATGGTAAAACCAGTTTAGACAATGTCTAAAGAGAGATAAAAAATGTGTAAGAACTGAGACCAGCTGGTATTCAGCATGTGAGTATTGTACAACTAATTCTGCAGAAGTAGCTGGAGATGAGGAAGTAATTTTGTGTCTTATCTCATATTTTACTACAGATAAAATCTAAGACGTCATGAGCTGTAAAGGATGAGCAGCTGACAGATTTGAGTAAGTTTAGCTACAGTAACAAAAAGAAATCTGTGATTGTGCTTATTGTTGCTGATTAACCATAAGAAAAGGCTTTTCTTGCAGCAGTAAGAGCACGCCTGTAGTTAAATACACTCTCATGCCATGCGAGGTAGAAAACTTTAATCTCCTGCAGGCCTGCTTAAGAGCATGTGTTTCATCTGTAAACCAGGGTGCAGACCTCTTTGACCATCTAGTTTTGGTAGAAAGAGGTGCAACTGAATCTAGAAGAGAGGAAAGGGCTGTGTTTAAGTCATTAGTACAATTTTCAACAGGCTCTGCTGCTGTCAAGAAAGGAGCCAGGACTGCAGGCAATTGTTCACTAAGTGCCATTAAAGTTGCCAGGCCAATGTGTCGAGTAGTAAAAACATCAGTGCCAACATCAGAAGGACAGGCTAGTGTCGCTTCAAATTTAATTAGAAAGTGGTCTGACACCGCAGATGAGACACAAGAAACATCCAGACACCTCTATCCCACGGGGGAGACTCAAGTCCTGGGTGTTACAACTGCTATGAGTAGGTTCATGTACAAACTGAGTGAAACCAAAAGTATCAACAAGTGCCAAAAAGGCACTTTACTTTAAGCGTCAAAGTCCTTATTTAAGTGAATATTGAAGTCACCAATAACTAAGATCTTATCAGAGTGAGTAATAAGATTCTTCCTAAAATTGGGAGTAAGGTGGTCTATAGAGTACCACAAGGTGGAATCCATTTACTTGGACAAAGCAATTTATAGTTGATGGTGATGGTTTTAATACCAGAGCCTCAAATTAATTAAATGTATTTTCCTCTTTGGAGGTTAAATTGAAAATAGACTTACCGATTAAAGCAACACCTCCACCCTGTTTAGTGACAGGAGCAGCATGGGAGTTGGTGTAGTTAGGTGAGTCTTAACTTTACCATCAGCTGGACGACAAGGTGAGTCTTAACTATACTATCAGCTGGATGGCAAGGTGAGTCCTACCTGTACCAGCTCAGACCCTTTTATTCTGTTTGAGTCTGTGAAACATTACATATCTGCTGACTCATGTTTCAGGATGATGAGATCAACCACCACAGTCAAACAGCTGAGAAACTCAAACAGCAGCTGATCGATCAGGACGAGGTGAGTCTCACCTGAACGTTACAGCCTCTGCTGTATAAACCTCGACCATACTCTGTATCTAACCATCAATCAATATAACCGCCATCCGTCCACCTCTTCATAATCCATCTATCCATCCAGCTGTTGGCATTGAGCCGTCAGGATTACGAGCGTCTACAAGAGGAGCTGTCGCGGCTGCAGAGGGACAGTGACTCAGCCAAAGAGGAGGTGAAGGAGGTGCTGCAGGCGCTGGAGGAGCTTGCCGTCAACTATGACCACAAGAGCCAAGAGGTGGAAAACAAGAACCGCTGCAATGAACAGCTGAACGAGGAGCTCGCACACAAAACTGTGAGTCCACATAAAGAAACAACGGTCAGGATGGTAGGTTGTTAAGACAGTAGGACGGAAGGATGTTAGGATGTTGGGATGGTAGTATGTTCGGATGGTAGGATATTAGGATGGTACGATGTTAAGATGGTAGAATGTTAGGATGGTAGGTTATTAAGATGTTAAGATGGTATGATGTTAGGGTGGTAGGATGATAGGACGTTAGGGTGTTTGGATGGTAAGACATTATGATGGTAGAATGTTAGGATGGTAGGCTGTTAAGATGTTAGGATGTTTGGGTGGTAAAATTCTAGGATGTTAAGATGGTAGGAAGATAGGATGTTCGGATGGTAGGGTGGTAAGATGGTAGGATATTAGGATGGTAGGATCCTCTTTCTATGTATGAGCTGTGTATGTTTTGTAGAGATCAGCTCTTTTTGTCCTGTGTTTCCAGGTGAGTCTGGAGGCGGTTCAGAGGGAGTTGTCCACCCTGCAGGAGGTCAGTTCTCATCATAAGAAAAGGTCAGCAGAGATCCTCAGTCTGCTGATCAGAGACCTCAGTGACATCGGCAGCGTCCTCGGTACCACCGACCTCAAAGCTGTAAGACTGGAACTCTTCTTCTGCTGTTCAAATCATCATACTCTACCACTAATACTCATTTTACATGTCAGCCTGTGTGCTGTTGTGTTGTGCCTGAATGCTGACAGTGTGCAGGACAGAAGTTAAAATGAAGACAAATATCTTGCTATGTTCAAGCTGATTTTGTCCGTTTTCCTCATGTTTTACCTGATTTGATCTTCCAAGCATTAACTGTCACAGCAGCCTTTAGAACAGAAACATTTTGTGTGAAATTCCTTTCATTTCAGTGGAATCACAGTGATCAGTGGATTCACTCATGGAAGTAGGAAGTAAAGAGTTTTTTGTGTCAAGTTCAATTTTGGTGAACTGAGCTGTGCATTGAGTGGAGGGAGAGCTGGAGAGTTCAAAATGGAGGAAGCTATCGTAGCTTATTAGATGTGTCACCACCATCACCATCCAGTTTTATTTAAGCTCCTCTGTCAGAGTATAAACTGCTCCACAACAGAGACCTTGTTTACACACATTTAGAAGATGGGAGGAAATCATATTAATACAGCGTTTAATACACTGTGGAGACTTTGTAGCTAGGTTTCCATCCAAATATATCGCAAATTTTAACCAAAGTTTAAAGGTGGATGGAAACCCACCTATTGTCACATCAGTATCTCTCTCTCTGTTCAGATGACGGAGATGAGCGGAGTGATGGAGGAGGAGTTCACCACAGCTCGTCTCTACATCAGTAAAATGAAGTCTGAGGTCAAATCTCTGGTGAACCGCAGCAAACAGCTGGAGGTCAACCTGACAGAGAACATCTGCAGGATGGAGGCCAACGAGAAGGAGCTCAACACCTGTCAGCTTCTCGTCTCACAGGTAACAGATTAAATGATTAAAGGTAGAAATTCAGGGTTTTACCTGATTTAGTGGATGAATTAATGGATTATAATATATTAATGTATTTTGTATGGATTATCTGCACAGTTTAGTTTAAGGGGGTTAAAACAGTTTATATCAAAATACTGTAAAACACTTATTGTTGCAATTTGTGTCAAAAATCACACCCCTTCTCGAATTCATAACTCAGTAAAATTTGAACACACTTATTTTTAGAGTCAGTGTAACTTACACTTCCCGATGATATCATTATCTCTTCCATCATAAACGTCCATAAATCCACTTAGAAATCATAGAAAAAAGATGCTCCGTATAACTGTAGAAAAAGTTTTCTTCAGTTTCAAAGTAATCCAGTGACACCCATGGGTACTCTGCAAACAGGAACTGCTAATAGCTAATTTAGCTACTTTTAATGGGGACAAATGGTAAACAAATATAGAAAAGGTGCTTTACAATAAAAACATACAATAAATTATAGAAAGAAATGCGGCTCAAGTTGTAGCTCACAGCTAACAACATTATACTTCCCGTTTACATGGAAAATTTGCTGTTTTGTAAGATAGTTATGATAATCATGATACAGATCACAAACAAAATTTCTAAATCAGAAATTGATGCAGCTAATTACAAAGTGACTACATGTTGCAATTATCCACAGAAGACTCCTTTGCCTCATTGAAATGAGTCTGCAGGTATTTCTGATGATTTGTAAAATGCAGTCGATCCATCGTAGTTTGGTCTAAAGTGTACAAGGGCAGGTGTGTTCTATTTAAATCCCCCGCTCCTCCCCCGCCCACTCTCCCTCTGCTCTCCAATTGGCATTGTATGCTGTCACGTAATACCAAGGGCTGAGGGGAAAGGAATGAGGGGCAGTGGAAACACTAATGAAACGCAGCCAGTGCCTCCCTTGCTTCTCTAAAAAAAACAAATGTCCACTTATCAATATAAAATCAAAGAAGCAAGAAACACCTATTTTTCAGACATAATCACTAGACAGGGTCACAACCCCAGAATCCTTTTTTAAACTATAAATTCTGTCATTGGTCCCCTGCCAGGCTGCCAGTTGAATCCAATCCAGAGAGATGTGAGGAACTTCTTAATTGCTTTTATAATAAAATACCTTCCCTGTAGTGCTTGGAGATGCCTCCTCCTCTCGTGCTCCTCTATTTGATTTCCATTGTTACGCGGATGACACCCAATTGTATGTCCCGATAAAGCCTGCTACCATGGATGCATCCTGTATTATGTCCTTCTTCACCGAGATTAAAAAATGGATGTCCAGAAAATGTTCTGCAATTGAAAGACTCCAAATCAGAGGTAATTATAGCAACCTCCTGTGGCCGCAGTACTAGCACCATTAATAATCTCTCCTCTAGTCTTGGTGCCTTATCTAATAATATTCGAAAAGAGGCAACCTAGGTGTTATTTTTGATTCTGAATCGTCCTTTGATGCTCAGGTGATTAAAGTGGTGCAGTCCTGCTTTACTCAACTGAGACAGCTAACCAAGATCAGGTCATTCCTTTCCTCTGCACACTTAGAAAAGGTCGTCCCTGCTTTTGTCTCTTCCAGACTTGACTATTGCAATGCACTTTATTCTGGTATCAGGAGGCGAAACGTTCAAAGACTGCAGCTGATACAAAACACTGCTGTGGCTTTTAACACGTACTAAGAGAAGCGACCACATTACACTGATCCTTGCTGCCCTTCACTGGTCAACTGTGAGTTTTAGAACTGATTTTAAGATTTTACTGCTTGTTTTTAAAGCCTAGAATGGTCAGGTTCCTGGTCAGGTTTAAGGGGGTTAAAATCCCTTAAAATGCATCAAATTACATGATGGCATCTCTGAATTAACTTTAAGATATTTGTGAATGGATAGCTGTTTGTCTGTATATATTTTTTGGGGTTTTTTGTACCCTTTGCAGATGATTACTTAAACCATGTTAGAGTGTTACAATCCATTGATGTGCACATTAATTATCTCCTTAACATCAGATTAAAAAGACCTCATCACTCTTCACAGTTCACCCCAAAATCAAAAATACATATTTTTCCACTCACCTGTAGAGCTATTTATCCATCTAGATTGTTTTGGTGTGAGTTGCTGAGTTTTAGACATATCAGCCGTAGAGATGTCTGTCTTTTCTGAATATAATAGGACTATATGGCTCTCGGCTTGTGGAGCTCAAAGTGCCAAACAAATTAATTTGAAAAACTCAACAGCAACGTCTCTTTCCAGAAATCATGACCCGGTTACTCAAGATAATCCACAGATTTGTTGTGAGCAGTTTCCTGTAGGAACTATCAGTAGAAAGATACACAGTGCTATAGTGCTCACAACACACAACAGTAATAGAATAAAAATAGAAGATGGTGTGATTAAAGTACGTTTTAAGCTTAGATTTAAAAGAAGACACTGACTCAGCCTGCTGCATTTCCTCGGGTAGCCGCTCTACAGTTTAATTGATATCAATATTATTATTATTAATATATTAATGCTAATTAACCGTCCTCTGTGTTTGATGTTGTTATTATTAACATTTTCAGTATGCTGTCACTACCTCCCCTTTGTGGACTGATCATAGTTCTGCTACCTGGAGCCCGTATCCCTCTAGTGCCACTTTTAACATTCCTGTGGTAATTTCAGATAGGTCCTTAATGCGAAACAGACACAGCCGACACAGCAATAATAATAACTTAATAAAGATCTGGGCCAGAACCTTACCTCCAGTCTCAACCTCAGATCTGAAGCAGCACTTTTTAAGATGGCTCTTCTCAATGTAAGATCCCTCTCTAACAAAACGTTTATTTTAAATGATTTTATCTATTCTACTGATTTAGACTTTATGTTTTTAACTGAATCCTGGTTACGTCCTGGTGATCACAGTCAGCTGGCTGAATTGTGGTCTCCGGATTATGAATGCTTTAGCCGCCCTAGGGATTGTGGTCGAGGTGGGGGCCTTGTTACTGTCTATAGGAAGCATTTAAAGTGTAACCTCATAGCTTGCAATGATTTTTCCTCCTTTGAAGTGCTCATGTTTAAACTTGGTGGCCCCCTCCCAGTCATATTTGCTATTGTTTATCGCCTCCTAAACCAGCTGGCTCCTTCTTGTTGGAACTCCCTTTTTTTATCCAGTCTTGTGTTAAATTATGATAGAATTCTTCTTTGTGGTGATTTTAATATTCATGTTGATGACTCCTCTAATGCCCTTGCTGCTGATTTTTTAAATATCACCAACTCTTTTAACTTTCAACAACATGTGTCTGGCCAAACTCATTCCCGTGGCCACACCTTAGACCTAGTCTTTAGTCTGGGCCTGAAAACCCCATCTGTGGAAATCAGGGACAAGTTTGTATCTGATCACCTATGCATTGTTTTTAACTGTGAATTAGAGGCTGTTAGTACTGTCTTATCCCGCTCTAAGTACACATGCGTCCTTAATGAGCATAGTGCCTCAAAATTCTGTACACAGTTCAATTCTCCTAGCAATGTTTCCCGATTCCTCCAACAGCAATGATTTGGTTGATTATTTTAACTACATGTGTTCTTCAACCTTAGACCTCATAGCTCCTCTCAAAATAGACCAAACCCAAAGACTAGAAAACAGCCATGGTTATATAACAGTATTCAAAGCTGTAAAAAGAAATGCAGAAGAGCAGAACGCAGATGGAAGAAATCAGGTCTCCAGGTCCACTTTGTGGCCATGAAAGAGTTATTACTCCTTTATAATAGGATGGTGAAGGATGCAAGAACATGCCATTTCTCTGCACTTATTTCTGCCCATCAGCACAACCCCAGATTCCTATTTAAGACTGTGGATCAGTTAGTTAACCCTGCCTCTCCTTGTGCCCCTGCTGAGTGTGATGCTGATTGTGAAAAGTTTCTTTTGCACTTTGCTGGAAAGGTGGAGTTAATAAGATCTGATATCACCCGGAATCCTGCCTTTTTAGATGTGGATCACCCGCTCAGGGATTCTTTGAGCAATTTTTCTGCTGTTACTCTGCCTGAACTAACAGACATCATGTCTTTTATGAGAGTGTCCTCCGGCCCTCTGGACAAAATCCCAACTAGGTTTTTATTGGGAGTTATGGATTGCATTGCGCCCCTTTTACAAATTATTTTTAACAGCTCGCTGTCTACTGGCTGCGTCCCTGATTACTTTAAAACAGCTTGTCCAGCCAGTCCTAAAAAAAACCTGGGGTTGATCCCACCCTCCTGGATAACTATCGCCCAATCTCCAAACTGCCTTTTATTTCGAAGATTCTCGAAAAACTATCCAAGCAGCTTCTTGCTGCTGTGGAAAACAATAATAACTTTGAAAAGTTCCAATCTGGCTTTCGTCAACACCACAGCACTGAGACAGCCCTTCTCAAAGTCACCAATGGCCTTTTAATGAATGCAGACGCAGGCATGTGTTCAATTCTTGTGCTGCTGGACTTAAGTGCTGCCTTTGACACAATTGATCATGGCATTCTTTTAGATAGACTGAGGCACTGGGTGGGCATATCTGGCACTGCACTAGACTGGTTCTCATCTTATCTGTCCAATAGGAAATTCTGTGTCAGCATTAATAACTTCATGTCATCCTTTTCCCATATCAAATACGGTGTGCCTCAAGGTTCAGTTCTGGGACCAATACTGTTCTCCTTATACGTGCTTCCTTTGGGTGATGTAATCCGCAGACATGGTATTTCTTTTCATTGTTATGAGGATGACACACAGTTGTACCTCCCTGTCAAGCCCACTGACCTTAGTACGCTGAGTTCTCTGCAGGACTGCCTATCTGACATAAAACTCTGGATGTCGATAAATTTTCTTCAGCTCAACTCAAACAAAACTGAAATCCTTGTTATTGGGCCCCAACACATCACTAAACAAATACTGCCATCTACTGGTGACCTGTCACAACATATCAAGCCTGTTGCAAGAAATCTTGGTGTCCTGTTTTGAGCAACATATCACTAAGCTTGTCCAATCATGTTTCTATCACCTCAGAAACATTGCAAAAATCCGATCTATTTTAAATCTTAGTGATGCAGAAACTGTTGTACATGCTTTTATCTCCTCATGCCTTGATTATTGTAACAGCCTGTTCACTTGTCTTAATCAAAAAACTTTGACACGATTGCAGACTGTACAAAACTCAGCTGCTAGGCTGTTAACCAGGACCAAGAAGTACGACCACATAACACCTGTTTTAGCCTCTTTACATTGGCTCCCTGTTTGTTTTAGGATTGATTTTAAGATCTTATTGATTTCTTTTAAGGCTCTTCATGGCCTGGCTCCAGACTATATTTTAGAACTTGTAATCCCTTATGAACCTTCATGTAGTTTGAGATCTTCGGGCAGGGGTCTCCTGTCTGTTCCTGAGTCCAGGTTGAAAACTAAGGGGGACAGAGCTTTTGCTATCAGGACCCCGAGGCTCTGGAACAACTTGCCTGAAAAAATTAGGTTGTCTGAGTCAGTGTCTTCATTTAAGTCTCTTCTCAAAACACATTTTTATCTGAAAGCATATCCTGATTTTACCTGAACTGGCTGTTTATTTTATTGTTTTTGTGTATTTTATGTATTTTATTTCTTTATATTTCGTCATTCACTGTGGTATTTTATTTCTCTTGTTGTGAAGCACTTTGTACTTTGTTTTGATAAGTGCTCTATAAATAAAGTTTTATTATTAGTATTATTATTATTTATTATATGAATGCTAGTGAACTGCCCTGTGTTTATGATGTTATTATTTTTATATCAGTATATTCATGCTAGTTAAGTGTCCTGTGTGTGTGTTTGATGTTGTTGCTATTATTGTTATTATTATCAGTATATTAATGCTAATTAAGTATCCTGTGTGTTTGTTGCAGCTCCAGGCGAAGATTGTGTCTCTGACAGACGACCTGCAGAAGTTGGAGCAGAAGAAGAGGAAGCTGGAGGAGAGTCAGGACGCTCTGATGGAGGAGGTCGCCAAACTCCATGCTCAAGGTCAGATAATGTCACCATGGTTACAGGAAACACTGCTCTCTGATTGGCTGGCAACTGTCTGTTAACATCAAACACAGTTCAACAGATTAGAGGCAATTACATCTTTGTTAAAAACTGTAAAAACAGCTTCAAGTCTTCAGATAAGAACTGGTTTTGTGTGTGTGTGTGTGTGTGTGTGTTCAGGTCAAATGCACGAGGTGACGGTAATGGACAAAGAGAAAGAACACATGAGCAGACTGAAGGATGCTGTTGAGATGAAGGTAAAAATCATCCAATCGTGTTCTCACACTGTGTTTCTGATCAGGGTCTGAATTCATCAAATCACACATCAGAGTACTCGACAGAGCAGAGTTTTTCTAAAAAAAAAAAAAAAACAGTAAAAAAGTTCTACTGACAGAGAAAGTAGTTGTAACTGATCACATGATTGATCACATGTGACATTTGAAGTATAACTGATGTTCTGTATTTTTCTTATTGTAAACAAATCCCATAACTAAAACCAACAATGTGTTAAATCTGGTGTTCCTCAGGGTTCCAGTTTAGGACCCTTATTGTTCCTAATTAACGTCACTTATCTACTTAAGTGGGGGTGGGGAATTTTAAAATAATAATATAATGGTAGTGGTAATATTAATATGAATAAAATAATAATACTAATAATAGTAATGATAGGATTAATAATGATAATATCAATAATAATAATACTAAGACTAATAACAACTGTAGTAGCAGTTGTCGAGCAGGAACACGGGGACAGCAGGGTGGCCCACAACCACAGATCCAGACTCTGCAGCTCCGGAGGCAGAAATACCTGCTGAAAGTGACAGAAGGAGAGAGGAGAGAAACGAGAAAGCACAAAATTACGGGAGAGAGAAGATGTCGAGTTAGTAACATGCAGTAATGGGATACAAATGCATACAGATGGGGTGGGAGAGGAGGAGAGAGAGAGAGAGAGAAGTGCAGTCTAGGCCTATAGCAGCATAACTATGGGAAGTCTCACCCGGCAGTCTAGGCTCTATCAAAGAGGAAAGCAGCATAACTTCAAATGAACAAGTACCAGGACAGATTTTCAGGACTCCCACCGTGTAACAACAAAAGCCAGCCCTAACTATACATCCAACCATCTGCTCTGTTATTGATGTATGAGTGTTTTCTTTGTCCTCATTATTAATCAAATTTCAAACATTGCTTCAGATCAGAGAGATCTACTCTGACAACATCTGCTGCATCAGTCATTTAAATTTTTTCGATTTAGAGATATGACACAGTAATGCCCCTGTAGACAGCTTTTAAAATATCAGCTTTCCAGGGACATTTATTGATGTATGAGTTTTCTTTAAAACTCAAAACTGTAAAGTTATAAACTTGACAGGACAGTAAAACTAAAAACTGTAGTTATAAACTTGACAGGACAGAGGAAACTCTCCAGAGGAAACAATAATTAAACTTTTAGCTTCTGAAATACATTTTTTTAGACAGCTGTGATGGAGCTCAGGATTTAGCAGGAGGTAGGCTGCTTTACTCCAGACAATTTGACTGTATGAACCTGGAATGTGTGTGTGAAGAACACACACAAAATAACATTACAGGTAACCTCAATTTGTATCTTAAAAGGACCTTAATATTTTAATTAAGGTGCAAATTTAGAGGTTTACCAAAAATACATTTCTGGTTAAATTAACTGATTTTAATGCATTATGGCATTTTAATGAATTATCTGCACAGTTAAATGTGTTTTAACTAAAAAAATGTATTAATACTAAAAAATGTATTAATACCATGAGAGCCATTGTTGTTTTTCTTTTAAGATATACATTAAAAGATTTGTTTAACCCTTGTGTTGTGTTCCTGTAAAATCTAACCGAGGGTTAGGATTAACCCTAACCCTAATTTCTTCAACTATCAAAAATAAGTAATTTTTCACGTGATTTCTTTGAGGCTTCATGAATTTGTCTGCACAACAGATTATACTCTGTCAATTAATTTAATACAATTTTAATATTTGGATTCATTTCTAAGCAATAACCTTTGAAAAACAAACCTCTGACTTTATCTAAGACCAGAGGAACAGTTTTCTTTTATTTCTAAGAATATTCAAATATATCTTTTTTTTTTTACTCAAAAGTGATCGTTGCAGTTAAATAATAATTTTTAAAAATTACGTGTAGAACTAAATGGAGTTAGAGAACTGAAGTGTTCCTGATGTAAGTAAATTAAGTGAGTTAGAGAACTGAAGTGTTGTTGCTGTAAGCAAATGAAGTGAGTTAGAGAATTTAAGTGTTGCTGCTGTAGGTAAATGAAGCAAGTTAGATAACTGAAGTGTTCCTGATTTAGGTAAATGAAATAAGTTAGGGAACTGAAGTGTTCCTGCCTTAGGTCATTAAATGAGTTAGTGAAATGAAGATAACTGAAGTGTTCCTGCTGTGTGTTCTGTAGAGAACTCTGGAGGAACAGATGGAGAACCACAGAGAGGTTCATCACAAACAGCTGAGTCGCCTCCGAGACGAGATCGAGCAAAAGCAGAGAGACGTTGACCAATTCAAAGAGTACGTTATTGATTATCGATTATAATAACTGATCACTGACTGATGATCATTATTAATATCAAATATGACTTATCAGTGACTGATCATCCTTACTGATTATTGATTATAATAACTGATCAGTGCATTTTTGCGAGTTTTAGTCCACAAAAAGTAAAGATATTTTAGTTGTTTTTTTCTGTGAATTTTTAGTCAAATTCTTGTTGTGCATTTTAAAAATTTTATGACTTCTAAGCATTTTCAGACTACTGCTGTACAAATGCAGTGGCAGTAATGGAGTATTAATTGATGTGCTGCATGAATAAATGTTGTTTTGTTTTAGTGTGAATCGGGCTCTGCAGCTGGAGAACAGGAAGCTTCAGTCTGACCTTGACAAACTGAGAGCTGAGGATCAGAACAAAGACCAGAAACTCCAGAAACTGCTGTAAGTGTATCCCTTTGTGCTCACCGCAGACTCAACAGGTATCTCTGCTGCTTTTACACAAATGTCCTGACTCACATTTCCCACACTTAAAAAACTGTCAGTGTGTTTCCACCTGTTTTTATTCACATTTTCAGTTTGCGGTATTGAGACTGGAGAATTAGCTAAACTTTGATGTTCTTTTGGATGGAAACTTAACTTGTTCATATCAGATTCTTCAGTGAAACAGTCACAGTTTTCTCAGTCAGTGTTTTATTAAACCCAGATTCAGATTCTCTTTATTATATTAAATAAAACTAATAATAGTGATAATATCATCCGTCAGAGTGTTTTATTAAACTTAGACTTTGTGTGATTCAGGTTCCTGAATGAGAAGAGAGAACAAGCCAAAGAGGACCTGAAGGGTCTGGAGGAGACGGTGGTACTTGGATTATTTTTTTTCATTCATCAAGTCTTTATCTGCAGCAGTGACAGATCTGAGATCGGCTGAGTTATTATGTTTCATCCAACAGGCCAAAGAGCTGCAGACGCTGAACAACCTTCGTAAAGTCTTCATCCAGGATATCGGCACTCGAGTCAAGAATGTAAGAAAACCATCAGTCAGGCTTGCTGATCAGGGGTTAAACTGATCAGTCCAGACAGAAGCTGATTGATTGATTATCCTCTGTAGCCCTAAAGCTCAAGTTTGAAATTATCATCTTGGATTTCATTGTCTGAATTTAACTGATCCAATCTTAACAACCAGAATCTCTTTTTATCAAACATCACAGAATCCAAAGCCAAAAGTTAACTACTGCAGGGACTACAGATGAAAATTAGCCTTTCTGGCATATTTTCATAAATGTTATTAATGTGTGCTGTCCCTGTCAAATAAAGTAATAAAACTAAACTAAACGAGGACTAAGACCAGTCCACATCATCCAAACCAAGACGGCGACATTAGTTTAGTAAAATGCTGTGGTCAACAGTATGGAAAGCTCAACAGATAGTGCAGCACAGTGCTGTTTTCTTCTCCGGGGAGTGTCTGATATCATTTAATACAAGTGTAGAGGCTGAGATTGAAATGTGTTGTGGTCTAAATCTTGACTGCTGTGGCTGGAGAGTACAGTTATGGTCTAGATAAACATTTAGTTAACCAGGTAACCAAAGACTTCACATTTAGTCAACTTTATCCTTTTTATTTTTAGTTGGCTAGAACTCTGAAATAGTCTTTTTAGTCATGAATATGTTGTGAATTTTAGTCTAGTTTTAGTCAACACCAAGAATTTTAATCACACTTCAAAAACTTCAGTAAACTTAAAATGCTGTGGTCAACAGTATGGAAAGCTCAACAGATAGTGCAGCACAGTGCTGTTTTCTTCTCCGGGGAGTGTCTGATATCATTTAATACAAGTGTAGAGGCTGAGATTGAAATGTGTTGTGGTCTAAATCTTGACTGCTGTGGCTGGAGAGTACAGTTATGGTCTAGATAAACATTTAGTTAACCAGGTAACCAAAGACTTCACATTTAGTCAACTTTATCCTTTTTATTTTTAGTTGGCTAGAACTCTGAAATAGTCTTTTTAGTCATGAATATGTTGTGAATTTTAGTCTAGTTTTAGTCAACACCAAGAATTTTAATCACACTTCAAAAACTTCAGTAAACTTAAAGGGACAGTTCACCCCAAAATCAAAAATACATATTTTTCCTCTTACCTGTAGTGCTATTTATCCATCTAGATTGTTTTGGTGTGAGTTGCCAAGTTTTGGAGATATTGGCCGTAGAGATGACTGCCTTTTTTTTAATATAATGGGACTATATGGCACTTGGCTTGTGGTGCTCAAAGCACCAAAAAATACATTTGAAAAACTCAACAGCAACGTCTCTTTCCAGTAATCATGACCCGGTTACTCAAGATAATCCACAGATTTGTGAGCAGTTTTATGTAGGAACTATTTTCTACCGATAGTTTCTTACATGAAACTGCTTAAAACAAGGTGTTGGTATTGGTTTTTGAATGTAATATACATGTTAGGTACTCTAATGGCACTAATCAAACAGCACTTTCTGCCAGCCTTTAACAGTTTGTACTTTTTCATTAATCCACTAATAACAATTTCTAAACAGGAGATCTTTCAGGGTTGTCAATTACGGTGACCGACAAGGGAAAATGCACTGCAAATAGACAAAATACAAGCAAATTAAGAAAATGTTTTCATCAATTTGACAACACTTGTGCAGCATTTAGAAAACACGCTGCAAAGACTCAAATGCGCTGCAAATACACACAACACAACCAAATACAGAAAGGCGCAAATACACAAAACGACAACGGAAGTGTTTCCAGAGGTCACAGCTAGGCCTAATAGTTTTAAATTTCTTAAAAAACAGTAAGTCCCTCAGTGGATACTTCAAAAGGGAAGCTTCCACACCCAGCCAGATAGAATATAGATTATTTATGACCCAGTCATAAATATACCTCATATGAGTACACAGCTGATATGTTCTGGTATTTGGTAAGTCTAGACCCCACACAGAACCTGGTAGCTGCAATGCAGCCATCTTAAGCCTTGGTCTGTGTTTGTCATATAAAGGAACTTAGCGAGCTATTTAGATCTTTCATCACTCTATTCAAGAATAAAACAGGAATCATTTGGTTAGGATACAATAATCAAGGTAATATATTAATCTTAACCAGGGATATGCATCCCAGCCAAGAGACAGGCAAAGAATTCCATCGTTCCAAATCCTGCCTCACTTTCTCGAACAGGGGAACAAAGTTTGCTTTGTAGATTTGCTTAAATTTAGGGGTTATAACTATACCTAGATACACAAAACCTGCCAGCAACCACTTAAAGGGAAAGGAAGACAAAGCAGCAGGTATCAAATTAGGGCTCCCAAGTGGCATGGCTTCAGACTTGGTCAAATTCATTTTGTACCCAGAAAACTAAATAAATCAATAATGTTAAATAGAGCTGGTATTGATGTCTCTGGATTGGAAATAAATACCAAAACATCATCTGCATATAGGCTTATCATATGATGCTCACTATCAACTTGCAAACCCTGTATAGAGGGCGTCATCCTTATGCCCTCCGCCAACGATTTAATGGCAATGGCAAATAAGAGGGGCGACAAGGGGCAGCTTTGCCTTATTCCTCTATACACTGGGAAACTGTCTGATCTAACCCTATTAGTCAAAATAGCTGCCTGGGGATTGTCATACAGGATCTTGATCACCCATCTAATGAAACTGTCACCAAGACCAAATTTGTTTAAAGAATAAAATAAATAGGCCCATTCTACACAGTCAAAGGCTTTCTCAGCATCTAAAGAAAGCACTAGACCATCTTTTTGCTGGAAAGCGTGAATGACATTGAGAAGGCGCCTTTTATGAAACCTGTTTGATCTGTTATCATTTTAGGCAAAAGGTCTTCAAGTCGAGTAGTTAGAATTTGACTCTGCTAAAGTCTGGGGTAATCCATCATGTAGTGCGCATGCGCCAACGTGCATGCTGCCTGTTCCCTTAGCTCCATCTCATGCTCTTACTTTTCCAACTTTTAGCTTTCCTTTTCTTCCAAACTTGAGTAACTTGTGTGTAAGTAGAAAGCACTTTTAGTAGAAAGTTTTAGTACTTTTTTTCACAGAACTTCTTCTCCTGCTACTCGGTCAGGGCACCGCTGCAGATCAGCTGTTTGGCTGCATTGTTTACACCAGGGAACAGCTGATCGCGCTGAAACCGAGCGGCATGGTGCCCAGGACAACCGATGTCCCTGTCTGGAGGAGGACACACTGAGGATGCAGAGGTGGAACGAAGCGGCGAGGGAAGAAGAGAGAGGTCCAGACAAAAGAAACTTAAGAACAAGAGATTTAAGCCGTGTCTGCCTTCTTTCGTAATGGGCAATGTGAGGTCACTGGCGAATAAAATGGACGAGCTAACAGCATTAGCCCGGAGTCAGACGGAGTTCCATGAGTGTAGTTTGATGTGCTTCTCAGAGACATGGCTATACCAGGATATCCCGGATCATAACGTTTCCATCGACGGCTTTCAGACTGTTCGGGCCGACAGGGATCACACCGGGAGCGGAAAGGTGGCGGGCTTGCTATTGTGGTTAACAACAGATGGTGTAACCCTGGTCACATTGCTATCAAGCAGAGTATCTGCTGTGGGACTCCGGCCATATTATCTGCCATGTGAATTCTCACATGCCATTGTTGTGGCTTTTTACATCCCCCCCCTCTGCTAACCCGGCATCGGCGTGCAACGCCATTCACACCGCCATAGCACAACTCCAGACTCAACACCCACGTGCACTCATATTAATCTCGGGTGATTTCAACCATGTCAGTGTTTCAACAACACTGACTAATTTCACCCAGTATGTGAATTGTCCTACTAGAGAGGAGAGGACATTGGACCTGCTGTATGCTAACGTTACGGACGCATACAGCTCTTCTCTCCTCCCCCCCTGGGTAGGTCAGACCACAACCTGGTTCACCTCCAACCCTGCTATGTGCCTCTGGTTAAAAGGCAGCCTGCGACCACAAGGACAGTGAGGAGATGGTCAGAGGAGGCCTATGAGACACTGGAGGAATGTTTTGAAGTGACAAACTGGGATGCACTCTGTGAGCTTCATGGAGAGGACATTCATGGGCTCACTGAGTGCATCACTGGCTACATTAACTTCTGTGTGGACTGCAATGTCCCAACTATGATGGTCCATTGTTATCCAAATAACAAACCGTGGGTAACAAAGGACATCAAAGACATCCTGAATGCCAAGAGGAGGGCCTTTACTGATGGTAATAGGGAGGAGGTGAGGGCAATCCAGGCTGACCTGAAGGTGAAGATAAGGGAAGCCAAGGAGAAGTACAGGAGGAAGCTGGAGTGGAAACTCCGGCAGAACAACAAGAGAGGTCTGGAGCGGCATGAAGTGCATCACTGGCTTCAGACCAACTGGCAGCAGAGGAGTTGAAGGCAGTTTGGATAGGGCCAACGAACTTAACAGCTTTGACACACCGGCTCCTGCTCATCCCCCCTCTAACTCAGCTGCTGTCAGCCCTCAAGCTCCTCTGAGTACTCTGCTCCCCCTTCCCCCATCTTCCTGGGAGAGTCCTACTCCCCCCTCAACTGGCTATCAGGCTAACAGTCCTCTTCACACTAATGACTTCCCCCCTCCCCCACCTGTAACCTCTGCTGTGTGCCTGACTACTGACCAGGTGAGAGGACAGCTGATGAAACTCCACTCAAACAAGGCTGCAGGCCCCGATGGAGTTAGCCCCGGGGTGCTAAAAGCCTGTGCCCCCCATGTGCTATGTGGAGTCCTTCAACATGTCTTCAACCTGAGCCTGAGTCTTCAAAGGGTCCCTGTTCTGTGGAAGACATCTTGCCTCGTTCCTGTGCCGAAGACGCCACGTCCCAGTGGCTCCAAGGGCTACAGACCGGTGGCACTGACCGCCCACATAATGAAGACCCTGGAGAGACTGGCGCTGGAACAACTGCGGCCCATGGTCAGACCCCTCCTGGACCCCCTTCAGTTTGCCTACCAGCCCCGGCTAGGAGTTGAGGATGCCATCATCCTACTGCTGAACCGCATCCACACCCACCTGGACAAGCCTGCAAGCACCATGAGGATCATGTTTTTTGACTTCTCCAGTGCTTTCCACACCATTCGGCCAGCCCTGCTGGGGGAGAAGCTGGCAGCAATACAGGTGGATGCCCCCCTCGTGTCCTGGATTGTGGACTACCTGACTGGCAGACCACAGCATGTGCATCTGCAGCACTGTGTCGGACAGCATGGTCAGCAACACTGGGGCCTCTCAGGGCACTGTCCTCTCTCTCCCTTCCTCTTTACCATCTACACCACAGACTTCAGCCACCACACAGAGTCCTGCCACCTTCAGGAGTTTCCTGATGACTCTGCTGTGGTGGGATGTATCAGCGGTGGTGATGAGACTGAGTACAGGGCTGTGGTGGAGAACTTTGTCTCATGTTGTGAGCAGAACCATCTGCAGCTCAATGCAACACAGTCTAAGGAGCTGATTGTGGATCTACGAAGGGCCAAGGCACCAGGCACTAGTTTCCATCCAGGGGGTCAGTGTGGACATTGTAGAGGATTACAAGTACCTGGGAGTACACATGGACAATAAACTGGACTGGGCTAAGAACACTCAAGCTCTGTACAGGAAGGGCCAGAGCCGCCTCTATTTTCTGAGGAGGCTGAGGTCCTTCAACATCTGCCAGACAATATGAAGATATTTTATGAGTCTGTGGTGGCCAGTGCTCTCCTGTATGCTGTTGCATGCTGGGGCAGCAGGTTGAGGGTAGTGGACGCTAACAGACTCAACAAATTGATCTGTAAGGCCAGTCACATTGTGGGGGTGGAGCTGGACTCTCTGGTGGTGGTGTCAGAGAGGAGGATGCTGGCCAAACTACATGCCATCTTGGACACTGTCTCCCACCACTCCATGACGTGCTGGTCAAATGAAGGAGTACCTTCAGCGGAAGACTTATCCCCCCAAAAAGCACCACAGAGTGCCACGGGAAGTCATTCCTGCCTGTGGCCATCAAACTCTTTAACTCCTCCCTCTAAGTGTTAGTCTATATGACCCTAAGTTATTAAACTGGACATTGATCATTACATCTCTGCAATACTTGACATAATTAACATAATTAACTTGATAGTGCTTAATGCACTATTACCTTATACCATATTATTATCATCAACCGGTAAACCCACTTTGTACTTAACACTTATTTTATTTTATACTTATACCTGTTACAGTACAGACAGGCAGGGGACACCGAAATGGACCAGAATGTTCTTTATTGAATGCCAGATATAGTGGGTGTGGAGTGAGGGAAGTCTGTAGGAGGGAGATCACTGGAGGCAGGCAGGGAGATTGCTGGATTGCTAGTGGATGGTGGAACCTGGCGTATGCAGGGCTTAATAGGGTCGGAGCTGAAATCATGTGTCTTGTGATTAAGTTCAACCCCATCTGGAGGCCTGGTGGAATGCTTGTAGTACAGGTGGGAGGTCACCGGAGGCCGGCGGCGAAGACGAAGGCTGTCATCCTTACGGTTATGTCCGACCTTCTGTTACAGTACAGACAGGCAGGGGACACCGAGATGGACCAGAATGTTCTTTATTGAATGACAGCCAGATATAGTGGGTGTGGAGTGAGGGAAGTCTGTAGGAGGGAGATCACTGGAGGCAAGCAGGGAGATCGCTGGAGGGAGACAGGAGAAACACTGGAGACAGGAGAAACGAAGTGTTATGCTGAGTGGCATGGAGAGTCCTAAACTTGAACGAGGTCGGACAAATACTGAGGTGAGTGCAGGTCTATACTGGCTGTGATTGGGACTAATGGGGAGCAGAAGTGTAATTGGGAGCCGGTGTGGGTGATTAGTGGATGGTGGAGCATGGCATATCTGTGACAATACCCACTTGGTACTTAATTTATTTTCTGACCTGTATTATAGTGTATTATATTTTTTGCTTAGTACTCCTGT
This sequence comes from Siniperca chuatsi, assembly GCF_020085105.1. Lineage (NCBI taxonomy): Eukaryota > Metazoa > Chordata > Actinopteri > Centrarchiformes > Sinipercidae > Siniperca > Siniperca chuatsi. Next base: position 29,926,713 of record NC_058053.1, read on the forward strand.
TCCTGTGTGCACTGATGTGATAGTGAGCTGCTGTAACAAAAGAGTTTCCCCTCGGTTATCAATAAAGTATTTCTGATTCTGATTATATAAAAATGAATAGTTAAACATGTCAAGGAGTGGGTCTACTAATGTATCACAAAATTCTTTATAGAATTCATTACCAAACCCATCAGGTCCAGGGGCTTATTCTTATAGTATTCAATACCTCCTCTCTGGAAATGGGGGTGTTAAGATCTGATTGCTGCTCTATTGATGTAGTAGGCAGATTGAAGAAAGAACTGAGAGAGAAGAACTCTTCCATTAAGTCAAATGCATCACTTGGTGGTTCAGATGTATAGAGCTTACAGTAGAAAGTCTTGTTGAAAGTGTCATTTATGAGCGTTTGGTCATATATGCATCATCACAAGGCTGCAATTGATTGCGATTCTGCCCTCTTTTTGGTAACGTACGCCAAATATTTTCCAGGTTTATCCCCATGTTCATTAAATCTTTGCCTGGCAAATCTAAGTTTGGTCTCCTCATCTTGCGTAAAAAGGCTATCTAAGGTTGATCTGACTGCAGATATTTCTCGCAATAGGGTAGGAGATGGAGAATCAAGATAGTTTTAAGGTCAGCCATTAACAAATTTGGCTTCTTCAGTTTTTGCCATCTCTTAATGACTGAAAATTAAATAAATATCCCTCTAGCATACTCCCATAGTAGGGCAGGGTTATCTGTTAACTGAGAGTTAATAGAAATAAATTATCTAAACTCAGTATTAAAACAGGGTACAAAGGTATGGTCTTAAAACAGTCTCCACTGTTTCACTCTGCTGCCTAAACCCTTAAGAAAAAGATCTCAACACCACACTGGCATGGTCTGAAATAAGAATACTGCCTATTAAACAAGATAAAACTGAATGTAAAGATGGCAATGTCTGAGTGGATCTCTGAGAAATCTAAGAACACCTTAGTTACGAAATCTGAGGGATGGGCAGGAGGGTATTAAACATTCAGATACCCTTGACAATAACATACTGGCCATTTTTGTCTTTGACGCATTCTATCATCGAAAAAATCTTAATAGAATAGCCAGCCTTCTACTTCTTGACCCCAGATGCTCTGCATCATCTAGATGTATTTCTTGCAAAAGTTCAATATCAATGTTATTTTCAAAGTATTTTTCTTTTTTTAATAGGACTATGGATCCCTCTTATATTTCACGTACAAAAACGTAGCTTATTACTTGCCATACCATCTAACTCAACCCTCTATGTAGATACATAGCTTACTGAAATCATAAAACCTAAACTGTATGACATAATATACAGTCACTGAGCCGAAAAAAAACCAAGTGTGAACAAGAACTATTATTAAAAAAAACAGAAGCAAAAATGTTAGGGGGTTGTCCCCACCACCTAACCTGCAGGGGACATCAGACCGGTGGCCATAACTCACCACAAAGACAAAATATATGTGTATATATAGATATACAGCTCACAATCAGAACATAAACAGGAGTACTCACACAACATGTGTATTAATTAAATCAGCCAATCATGTCCAATCAAATCCTCGACATGTCACTGAAAAGCAGTGCCGTCACGTTCCTGTTCCAGCAAACAGACAAGCGAAGCAGCTTTTTTAGGAGTGTCGAATCTTCTCTGCATTCCATCCAGTTGCCGGGTACAGTAGCGCATACATTTAGACGTGCCTTTATGTCATCAAAAGCCATGCGCTTCCAGACCACCTCAGCCGAATAGGAGGTAATTAGGGATCCACTTTTCAAAGAATTTCACAGGATCAGAACTATCTGAGCCCTCAGGTAAGACAACTACATGTATGTTGCATCTGCGACCTCGGTTGTCGAGATCATCGATGTGCTCTAGCTTGTCATCCACTTGTTTCTCAAGAAATACTAACCTAGCTTCCGAGGATGTAGCCACAGCCTCCACATCAGCAATCTGTTTCTCTGCTACTCCCAGTCAGACGGCAACCGCTTGCAATTGTGAGGTCTGTTGCTTAATGGCTTCCAGAACAGTGGCAACCTTGGTATCAATGACTTTATTGAGGTTATCAGTAATTCTGTCCAGGGCTTGAACAATACTAGGCTCCGAAGCTTTTGAAAAATAACAGTCCAGGCTCGTGTTAAAGCACCTCCTGTTCAAAATTCCACACTTTTACCATACAGACCTGAAAAAAATAAAAACATAAACTGATAAATGCCACCAGAGCTCACTCAATAGCAGTGTTTATCCCCCTCACAGGTTAGGAAAGTTAATATAAGGTTCTTACTTCTAGTCCTAGAAGTTGGACCACATTAGCATCACTCTGAGAATTTCTGTCCAGTTAGAACTGATTTTCTCTGAGATAAATACAGATGTTTTGACTCAACTGAATCTGAGCAACTTTTACATTTCTCTGTAGACATCTCAAAGAGGAGATTTCAGACTACATAAATCCAGACATAAAATATTTCAATGCTATAAATTTGATTCAATGGCACAATGCAAATACCACCTAGATTTTTTTTAAAATAGTAGAATTGGAATTGTAGTGTTAATATTAAGAAATTAATAATAATAATAGGAATGACAGCTATAGCAAATATAATGTCAGTATTAGTAACAGAGCAACAACTGTAGTAGCAGCGATAAAACACCAGCAGCTGCTTAAAAGAACGTATGTTTACTATAGACATATAATCAAGAACACTGACCGAGTGTTGAAACCTCTCCCCACTGATAAAACACAACCTACAACAATCAGATGCTGGGTAATAGGACAGTGGTGCATCCTACATTCAAAACAATGGGTGCAGCTGTTTTGACGCTCGTCATACACATTGTCTGTTGGCCTCGAGGACTCGTCCAATTTGTGAGAAGTTTAAAGGATCATTCGGTTTCTTTGTGAGAGTGAGATGTTAGATGGATGTCAGTCTGTGTGTTTGGAGATATACCTGAACATCAGTGTTGAGGTTTTCTTGTTTCTTCTTTAAACAGAGTTCAGAGAACGACTGCGACGAGGCCGGTGGCAGTCTGGCTCAGAGACAGAGGATCGTCTTCTTAGAAAATAACCTGGAGCAGCTCAGCAAGGTCCACAAACAGGTCAGTGACTACACCACAGGGAAACATTCACACCTGTTCACTAAGACCCTTCCACCTTAGTTACTGTTGCTACCCTGTCAATCTTTACGCCCACTTCACATATACGGTGGCAGATTTACCATCATTCATAGTCCTTTTTGAAACAATGGGTCCTCAATTTTAATCAGACTTAAACAAAAGCAGCTTCTCATTTCTAGCTATATATATATATATATATAAAAAAAACTTTGTCCTTCACCCTCCGCGGGTGGTCTCATCCTTCGAGCTCGGGTCCTCTACCAGAGGCCTGGGAGCTTGAGGGTTCTGGCAAGTATCTTTGCTGTTCCCAGTACTGCACTCTTCTGGACCGAGATGTCTGGTGTTCTTCCAGGGATCTGCTGTAGCCACTCCTCCAGTTTGGGGGTCACTGCCCCGAGTGCGCTGATGACCACGGGCACCACTGTTGCCTTCACCTTCCAGGCCTTCTCCAGCTCTTCTCTGAGCCCTTGGTACTTCTCTAGTTTCTCATGTTCCTTTTTCCTGATGTTGCCATCACTTGGTATCGCCACGTCAACCACAACGGCTTTCCTCTGCTGTTTGTCAACCACCACGATGTCAGGCTGGTTCGCCATTACCATTCTGTCAGTCTGGATGTGGAAGTCCCACAGGATCTTGGCTCGGTCATTCTCTACCACCTTTGGAGGTGTTTCCCACTTTGACCTCGGGGTTTCCAGTCCATACTCAGTGCAAATGTTCCTGTACACTATGCCAGCTACTTGGTTATGGCGCTCCATGTATGCTTTTCCTGCCAGCATCTTACACCCTGCAGTTATGTGCTGGATTGTCTCAGGGGCCTCTTTGCACAGCCTACACCTTGGGTCTTGTCTGGTGTGGTAGATCTGGGCCTCTATTGCTCTGGTGCTCAGGGCCTGCTCCTGTGCAGCCATGATGAGTGCCTCTGTGCTGTCCTTCAATCCAGCCCGCTCTAACCATTTGAACTTCTTGTAGGACTTCAGTTGATATCAGCCACTTCAGTTATGTTCGGTATATATATATATATATATATATATATATATATATATATATATATATAGTCACTGACCCGGCTGGAGAAGAGCTGGAGAAGGCCTGGAAGGTGAAGGCAACAGTGGTGCCCGTGGTCATCAGAGCACTCGGGGCAGTGACACTCAAACTGGAGGAGTGGCTACAGCAGATCCCTGGAAGAACACCAGACATCTCGGTCCAGAAGCGTGCAGTACTAGGAACAGCAAAGATACTGCACAGAACCCTCAAGTTCCCAGGCCTCTGGTAGAGGACCAGATCTCGAAGGATGAGACCACCTGCGGAGGGTGAAGGACAAAGTTTTTTTTTTTATATATAGAATGATATTGAATGCAATTGTATAGCTCAACTGGACATCGACTCACTGATCCACACCACCAGGATCTACAGCACTGACATTGGGATGTCATTTGGGCTCGAGAAGTGTAGTCGAATGGTGACAAAGAGAGGGAAGGTAGTCCACACAGAAGGGGGTCTCACTCCCAGAAGGAACAATAACAGACATTGAGGATGATTACAAGTGCCTTGGAATACCACAGGGAAATGGCAACCTCGAAGAGGTAACAAGGAAAACAGCAACTGCCAAATACCTCCAACGAGTAAGGCAAGTCCTAAGAAGTCAGCTCAATGGCAAGAACAAGTCCCAGGCAATAAACAGCTACTCCCTGCCAGTGATCAGATACCCTGCAGAAATAATAAGGTGGCCAAAGGAAGAGATACAGACCACAGACGTTAAGACACAAAAGCTCCTCACCATGCATGGAGGGTTGAGACTGTACGTTAGCCGTAAGGAAGGCGGCTGTGGACTAGTGAGTGTGAGAGCCACTATCCAGGATGAAACATCCAAGATCCACAAGTACATCAAAGATAAGGCCCCAACAGATGACGTGCTCAGTGAATGTCTCAGGCAATGGGGAACAGAGGAAGAGATACTGGAGGAGGGACCGTTATGGGAGGACAAACCCCTACACGGGATGTACCACTGGAACATAACTGAAGTGGCTGATATCAAGAAATCCTACCAAAGGCTAGAGTGGGCCGGACTGAAGGACAGCACAGAGGCTGATCATCATCATCACACTCATCATGGCTGGACAGGAGCAGGCCCTGAGCACCAGAGCAATAGAGGCCCAGATCTACCACACCAGACAAGACCCAAGGTGTAGGCTGTGCAAAGAGGCCCCTGAGACAATCCAGCACATAACTGCAGGGTGTAAGATGCTGGCAGGTAAAGCATACATGGAGCGCCATAACCAAGTGGCTGGCATAGTGTACAGGAACATCTGCACTGAGTATGGACTGGAAACCCCGAGGTCAAAGTGGGAAACACCTCCAAAGGTGGTAGAGAATGACCGAGCCAAGATCCTGTGGGACTTCCAGATACAGACTGACAAAATGGTAATGGCGAACCAACCAAACATCGTGGTGGTGGACAAACAGCAGAGGAAAGCCGTTGTGGTTGACGTGGCAATACCAAGTGATGGCAACATTAGGAAAAAGGAACCTGAGAAACTAGAGAAATACCAAGGGCTCAGAGAAGAGCTGGAGAAGGCTTGGAAGGTGAAGGCGACAGTGGTGCCCGTGGTCATCGGAGCACTCGGGGCAGTGACCCCCAAACTAGAGGAGTGGCAACAGCAGATCCCTGGAAGAACGCCAGACATCTCGGTCAAGAAGAGTGCAGTACTGGGAACAGCAAAGATACTGCGCAGAACACTGAAGCTCCCAGGCCTCTGATAGAGGACCCGAGCTCGAAGGATGAGACCACCCAGGGAGGGTGAAGGACGAAGTTTTTATATATATACAGTATATATATAGTCTGGATTTATGATTGCAAGCCACCTACTGCCCCCATGTTCCTGCTCAACACCCGCTGATTATATTTATTAATATTAATATTATTACCACTACCATTACTATTACTTTACATCTCTATGTGGAACTTTGCATAATGCTACTGTATGTTCTCGTTCCTCCTGCCCCCCCCTTCAAATAGCCTTATTGGTATGACCATAACGAAATGCAGTATTGCCAAAGCACTGTACAAATAATGGATGTTGACAATTATAATATAAATAAATCTATACATATACTGTTGATTTTATCAGCTGTAACTGGCATCTAATAGAGGTGTGTTTTTCTGCATTCTGTATTCCCATTTAATTTTTTTCTGTCAACAATAACCATAATGTGACTGAACATCTCAGGACTGTCCTGGATAATGTAATGATGCTAAAGATTTAAGTTATGGTCACAATTTTTTAATATTTCAACTTTGTTTCTGAGAAATCGTGTTTTCATTTTGTCATGAAAGTCTCAAAGTACCATTGACATGGAGAGAAGAAGCCAGTCAGAGGCGCAAATCAGAGCAGTAGTTAATTGAAAACGTTTACTCTTTGCAGTTGAGAACAAAACATGTCACCATAGTTACTGAATTTATCCAAAACTGACCCAGAATTTAAAAATGAATTAATTTTACTTCCAGAGGCGCCGGAAATCACTCCTCCCACTTCTCAACTCTATTACACTAAGGATAGCTTCATGAGTGGGTTGAAAGGTCTGTCTTCAGCTGACATTTTAATGTTTGCAGCTGACTTGTTTTAAAACAAGAACTTTATAAAAGGGTCTTAAGTATGCACTTGATGGCTACATACATCATAAGAGGCTAAAGCTAACAGATCCCAGGCCATGATATCATGCTGACAGACTGAGGCTAAAGCCGACAGTCCCAGGCCATGATATCATGCTGACAGACTGAGGCTAAAGCTAACAGGTCCCAGGCCATGATATCATGCTAACAGACTGATGCTAAAGCTAAAAGGTCCCAGGTAAAAAGTCATCATCCTAACCAGCTAATGATTCCTGTAGAGGATGTGGAACTGAAGGATTTTGGAAGGAGAGGATCAACTCTGTTAAACTCTAATTAAAACTGAGTTAAATAGTCAAGTTAAATCAAGTTTAGAAGAACAACAAAGAAGGAGTTCTCCAGGCAAACAATGGACATCAGTAATAAAGCCAAAGTGTGCAGGATGAATGAACACTTACTGATAAATATTGAAAACTGTTCAACGAAGAGCTCAAAAATTCACGAGATTTGTTGATCTGCTCTTTTTTGAAAAAAACTTTACACAAGCCAGAAAGGCTCTAAATTGGAAACTCTGGTCAGATTGGAACACTGCTCAGAGTGCGATGGGGGGGGTTGGGGTGTTGATACAGATGATGTTTCACTGATACTGTCGTCAATCAATCAATGAATGTGTGATTTTATAGTTCAATGACTATTAGAATATTTTTTTAAATTATATACAGTATATATACAATATATAAGGTTATGTATTTTTAGACAACTGATTCAGCGCGGCTCTCTATCTCCATCTGTTATGTTGACCATTGCAAATTTCTATGCATCTAGAATATATAATCAACCTTTCTCTCTCTCTCTCTCTCTCTCTCTCTCTCTCTCAGTATATAGTTATATTTAATTATAGTCTGGATTTATGATTGCAAGCCACCCAAATTCAAATAGCCTTATTGGCATGGCCATAAAGAAATAAAGTATTGCCAAAGCCCTGTATGAATAATGGATGTTGACAATTATAATATAAAGAAATCTATACATATACATTTACTGTATGTATATATATACATTTTGAAACAGTGTAAGAAACTTCAACAGCACAAAAAACCAAACCAATCAAACCAAAATACATGATGAACAAACAAAAGCATCAACCCCCCCAATTCTTAACGTGAAAAGAAAAAGTAAATTTAACTCAGTAAATTTAACCCTTTGTGTTCTCCAGCTGGTGCGGGACAATGCTGACCTTCGCTGTGAGCTGCCCAAGCTGGAGAAGCGTCTGCGGGCCACAGTAGAGCGAGTAAAAGCTCTGGAAACCGCCCTGAGAGATGCCAAGGAGTCATCCGTGAGGGACCGCAAGCGCTACCAACAGGAAGTGGACCGCATCAAAGAGGCTGTTCGCTCCAAGAACGTCTCCAGGAGAGGACACTCTGCACAGATAGGTGAGGAGATGTTTGTTACAGCCCACAACAAACTAAACATACTGATGTGTCAAATCTTTTTACCTGCACAAGGTTTGTCTTGAGGGGGGCACTACAGGAAAGGTCCTTAAAATGTGTAAAAGGATTCATCCTCTGAGGAGCACTAAACTTAGACTAAAATTTTAGTCCTGATGGTGTCGCTAGAGGAAGTTCAGGTGGTCACCAGATAAGATGTTCAGCAGCAGTTTGATGTATCAGACTGAATCTGGTTCTTGGTTGAAGCAGCCAACAGCTGACTTACCTGTCTCCATGTAGCCAAGCCAATCAGAGCAGGACATCAGTACCATCAGCACCCATCCTCCTCTCCACCCGTCAGACCGACCGTCCGAGGAGGGGGGGCAATGTCCACTCCACGTCATCACCTTCGACAGCAACCACCTCAACAACCACAGCAAACTCAACCCCATCAGAGCCACAGCAAGTAAGCTAAAGGTGAGTCACAACGACAACAACCACAGCAACCACAGTAACACAAAAACCACAACCACGGTAACCACATCAGGTCCAGGAAGATCATAAAGTTATCTCATTGCACTTTTCCTATAGAGCAGGTGTAGACCATACTCTTTATAATATTATTTACAGAAACCCAACAAATCACACCATGATCAAGCACTTGACAACAGCGGCAAGAAAAAACTTCCTTTAAGAGGCAGAAACCTCAAGCAGAACCAGACTCAAAGGTGGGCGAGAAAGAGAGGGAGAGGAGAGGGAAAGGAGAGGAGAGAGGAGGGGAGAGGCGGAGAGAGAGAAGGGGGTGGGGGGTGGGGAAGCACAATGCAAATTCCACCTGGAATGTTAAAATAATGTAATGGTAGTGGTAATATTAATCAAGTAATAATAATAGAAATGATAGTGATAGGAATAATAATGATAATAATAGCAATAAGACTAATAATAATAATTGTAGTAGCAGTTGTCAAGCAGGAACACAGGGGCAGCAGGTGACCCACAATCACCGATCCAGACTCTGCAGCTCTGGAGGCAGGAATACCTGCTGAAAGCGACAGAAAGAGAGAGGAGACGAGAAAGCACAAAACTACGGGAGAGAGAAGATGTCAAGTTAGTAACATGCAGTAATGGGGTAAAAATGCATACAGATGGAGAGGGAGAGGAGGAGAGAGGAAAGAGGTGCATCATGGGAAGTCTCCCAGCAGTCTAGGCCTATAGCAGCATAACTAAGGGATGGTTCAAGACTCACCTGAGCCAGCCCTAACTATAAGCTTTATCAAGAGGAAGTCTTAAGCCTACTCTTAAATGTGGAGATGGTGTCTGCCTCCCGAACCCAAACTGGGACCTGATTCCACAGGAGAGGAGCTTGATAACTGAAGGCTCTGGCTCCCGTTCTACTTTAGGAGACTCTAGGAACCACAAATAACCCTGCATCCTGGTAGCACAGTGTTCTAGTTGGGTAATATGGTACTATGAGCTCTTTAAGATACAATGGTGCCAGACTATCAAGAGCTTTGTGGGTGAGGAAAAGGATTTGAAATACAGTTTTACAGGGAGCCAGTGCAGAGAAGCTAATATTGGAGAAATATGATCTATTGTACTAGTTCTTGTCAGTACATGTGCCGCAGCATTCTGGATCAACTGGAGAATCTCAAGGGACTTATTGGGCCAGCCTGATAATAAGGAATTGTAATAATCCAGCCTAGAAGTAACAAATGTATGAACTAGTTTTTCTGCATCATTTTGAGACAGGATGTGCCTGATTTTTGCAATGTTATGTAGGTGAAAGAAGGCAGTCCTTGAAGTGCGGGAGTTAAAGGATAAATCCTTATCAAAGGTAACTCAGAGGTTCCTTACGGTGGTGCTGGAGACCAGGACAATGCCATCTAGAGTAACTTTGTCTTTAGATAACGTGTTTTGGAGGTGTTTGGGGCCAAATACAATAACTTCAGTTTTGTCAGAGTTTAACATCAGAAAATTGCAGGTCTTCCAGGTTTTTATGTCCTTAAGGCATGCTTGAAGTTTAGCTAACTGGTTAGTTTCATCTGGCTTGATCGATAGATATAATTGGGTATCATCTGCATAATAATGAAAGTTTATGGAGTGTTTCCTAATAATGTTCCCTAAAGGAAGCATATATAAGGTGAATAGAATCGGTCCAAGCACAGAACCTTGTGGCACTTCGTGACTAACTTTGGCATGCACGGAGGACTCACCATTAACATGTACAAACTGAGATTGATCTGAGATAGGATTTAAACCAACTTAGTGCGGCTCCTTTAATGCCAATTGAATGTTCCAGTCTCTGTAATAGGATGGGATGGTCAATGGTGTCGAATGTAGCACTAAGATCCAACAAGATAAGTACAGAGACAAGTCCATTTTCTGATGCAATTAAAAGGTAATTTGTAATTTTCACCAGTGCTGTCTCTGTGCTATGATGCACCCTAAATCCTGACTGAAAATCCTCAAATAAACTATTGTTATTTAGAAAGTCACACAACTGATTGGCAACTGCTTTCTCAAGGATCTTAGAGAGAAAGGGAAGGTTAGATATAGGTCTATAGTTGGCTAAAACCCCTGAAACAAGAAGAGCTGTTTTAAAAGACTGTGGGACATAGCCCGTTAATAGAGACAGATTGATCATATCCAGTAAAGAAGTGCTAAGGGTATAACTTCTTTAAGCAGCCTAGTTGGAATTGGTGCTGAAAAGAAACCTGGGGTTGTTTTTATTTTCTTCTATTAATGACAAGTAGTATGCTGCTCTGGCATTACGGAGGGCTTTCCTATTTACGACTATCTTGCCAGGCTAAATGAGATTCTTCCAGCTTGGTGGAATGCCAGTTCCTTTCAAGTTTTTGTGATGTTTGCTTTAATTTGCGGGTTTGGGGTTTTACCATGGAGCTAACCTTCTTTGTTTTATTATCTTCTTTTTTAGAGGAGCAATAGAATTGAGTGTCGTTCACAGTGAGTCTGCAGCACTTAATAGATTTAACATGGCTTTTGATTTCATGAAAATCTGAAGAATTATAACTTAAATAGAAATGCCACTTCGTTTTTTTTTTAACTTTATTTAAAATGTACAATAAAAAATGGAAAGAAAAAATCTTTTGGCCCCCTTGTCATGTCCTTAAGGTTTGGGAGTCCTGCTCTCTGATGTCAGTATACGTTAAGTATATAGTCTTGAAACCCTGAATAAACAGTTTGGTGATTTGTTAACATCAGTCTGTATAAATAAAGGTTTATCATTTCCTGTCTTCACAGGTAGCAAACGACTCCAGATCAGTTTTCTGTGGATCTTTGGATTTCTGAACTATCCTACGCTCACCACTCTGCCTTTACTGGAACCAGACTCCTCGTTTCTACTACTTTCCACCTTAACAGCCATTCCACCTTAACAGCCATTCCACCTTAACAGCCAACAAGTGCTTTCTTTCCTCCTCCGAGTCTAGCTGTCTGACTCTGTCTTTTCTTTTTCGAACAGAAAATCAGTCAGCTCTGTCGTTCTGAGTCTGTCTGTCTGACCGGATGAATGCAGTCAGAGTTAAATTTGTTAAATAACGAGTTAAATAACAAGTTTAATAAGTTAACTTGGGTTAACTGGATGTGTTTCTGTTCTCTGGCGAACAGACGTTGATCATGTGTTGTTATGGAAAACCAAAATGTTCAAAAATTAATGAAAAGTTAGGAATGATAAAAATATAAGTATTGCGGGGAAATCAAAATGATGATATACTGAGTCAACATTTTGTCTTTTTAGTCCAAAATTATGGCACAGTCAACATGTTTACTCATTAACTTTTATTGCACTGAATTTAATTCAAATTTTTTATTAAATTTTGAGTCAAAATTTAGACTGCGATAAAATTTTCACTTAGAAATTGTCACGTAATATCTCAATGTTTACTAATAAATCATAATTTTATCTTGTGAAGTGATAGTGTTGACCTAGTTTTTAATTAAAAGTCATAATTTGGACATAAGTCATAAATTTTGTACAGTCCCTTATTAGACTGATGTCATTGTACTCGCTATTGTTGTGCAGTTCACTTTAATTTATACAGCACTTTGGTCACATCCTGTTGTTTTAAACGTGCTATATAAATAAACTTGACTTGACCTCATCAGTATAAAATCAGACTTCTGTGCTCAGCTCAGTAACACATATACAATATATATTATAATAATATTTCCTCCACAGTATTTATGTATCAGTAACAGCTGTACCGAATGATTCATGTATGAAACGCAGTTAGTCTACTTTATGTTTGAACTCCTGTGTTCTGATGAATGTTTACATCAGTTTTTTAGTACGTTTTTTTTGTAATGTGATTAACACTTTACTCTGATAAAAGATAAAAATATTTTTTCCATTGTGCACAGTTCATCATCTGAAAATGTTTCCCACCAGGCAAATAAATACATGAACGATAGAAATGATAATAAAAATGATCACGAACGACTCATAATTATGTCCACTGGAAATAAAAATCTTGCGATTTTAAGAGTAAAATGTTGAGAAAAGTTGAATTTTTTACAAAAAAACCTAATAATATTATGAGATACAGTTATAATTATGCAATAAAAAGTCATAATATAAGGAATAAAGTTGAAAAAAGTGAATATTGGGATTTTCTTTACAAAATACAATTAAACCTCAAAACTTTCCTGTAACATTATGAATTCATATGTTAATATCATGACTTTCCTTACTGATATATATATATAATATTATCATAATAATAATAATGCTGTGATTTTTTAATATAATTTAATATTTTGACTTTCCCATCACACTGGCCTAATACTCATACAATACATATAACAAGTTAAATATCATATTTTGACAAATAAAACTATAAATACAAGGACAAATAAAAGAGTAGTTATGGTTAGTCAAATTATTTTGACTTGAGATACAATATTATATAAAGGTTACTTATCCTATCATGATTCTTAAGCCGTATAATATGATATAAAATATTTTTATTATTCCTAACGTTTCATGAATTTTTTTTTTTATTGTCCTGGAGTAAATGTTTTACCACACTGATGTGTTTTTTAAATAATTATTATATATTACAGAGCTGTTTTTATAGATTTAATTTATGGAATTTGTTCTTTTTACTTTGTTGTATGGAAGCGTATAGGGGACTATATTCAAATGATAACTTGTAATTCCACAATTGCATTATAATTCTCCACATATGTATGTGTTATTTGAGTAAAAATGAAAATGCAATAATCCAATTTTAATTTTAATACTCATACTTGTATGGGCGTTCTATGACCATAATAATATTCAAATGTTAATTAAAATTTGAAAATGAAAATGCAGTTGACTTAAATATTGCTTGCATAAATGGAAAATCAAGTTACATTGTTTACATTGCATTTTCAAATTTTAATTAACATTTGAACATTGAAAATTAAATGTCAAACAGCTTTTCCATTTTAATTTTAATATGGTCATAGAATGCCCATACGAGTTTGTGGAAATGAAAATGAAAATTGGATTGCATTTTCATTTTTACACAAATAACACATACGTATGTGGAAAAGTATAATGCAATTCTGGAATTACATTTTCATTTTCAAGTTTACATTATCATTTGAATATAGTCCCCTATATGCTTCGATGTTGTTGGGACAGTATTCATCAGCTCCGAGTGTTTCTATCTGTGTAATATTTCTACAGTATAAAACAGTGTTGACCTGCTGCTGTGTGTCATTGTAAGCTGTTGTAACTGTCATCTGAAAGCATCATGAACATCATGAGTCTGAGAAGCACAGAGTCTTTAAGACCATGTTTTTGTTGAACCACGGTGTTTGTCTGTCTGTGGGCTTTATGTATTACCAAACTGTGGTGCAGTTGTTGTGTATTATTTTGACTTAATCTTAAAATGATGGTTTTGGACAGTAGTGATGTAATATAACTGTGCTCACTTCACCCCTGATCAGCCAATCAGTACATCACGTTTTCCGCTGTATTTATGGTCTAATACACTTTACTTTAACTCCACCCCCTTATTTGGCATTTAAAAAAACTGTATATAAACTACTAATAAATGGTTTATAACACACTGTCGGTAGTTGTAAGTAGATATAAGGACATTTGTATTAAGTCTTTACAATGTGTTATAAAACGTTTATTGACAGTTAACTTGTGAACAACTCCTTACGACGAAGCATTACAAAACATTTGTTAACTGTTAAAGCCCGTGAATGAATCATATGGTGCATTACAAAACATTAACTGTTGATGCACACAAGAAATTGTATGGCGTGACAAAACATTTAACTGCAGATACTACTGAACTAATCTTACGCACGTTGCGAAACATTTATTAACTGCTGACACTAGTGAACAAATCATTCACAAGAGGGTTAAAAACTATACTGAAATATAGTATAGTATAGTATTGAAATCTTATGATTACAGAGCTTCAAGTTTCAGCTTAGTTTATAAAAACAACGTGTTTATATCTGCTTATAATAACAATTTATTAATTGATCATATACTGCTATTAAATGTGAAATTGTGGGTTAAAATAAAGTGTGACATTTTCCGATTCAAGGGTCTGAGGATAGGGGGTGTCGTATGCTGTACAGATTGTAAAGCACCTTGAGGCATATTTGTGATTTGTGATGTTGGGCTGTAGAAATAAAAATAGACTTGACATTGTCCAGTGCCAGTATGATAAGTCTGAGTAGTGATAACAAATGACAAACAGCTCTATATGAACATTATTAAATGAAATGAGCACCCGTAGTAGAGTTTTACAAATTCACTGCTACAGAAATCAGTAACTACTAAAAGTGACTGAAGTTTGAAACCCAACGCAAGTTAACTATAAAGATCAGTCAGGGATTTTTTGGTGTATAATTATGAAGGTAATAATGGATATTCACAAGGAAAGGTAGAAAAACATGACTGTAGGACGGAGTGATCGGCCATTGTTCTGTAATAAACTTCATTAGTTAAATCTTCATTATGTCTCATATTCAGTCTCTTTTGTGGTTTTGAATGGTAAAACAAATATTTTACTATAAAAATGTACAATTCACACAACAAATACTTTGCTTAAAAAGGTATGAAATGGTAAATGAACTGCATCTATATAAACGGTAGTAGTAGGCATGACACTCTTGGTTCCTAACAAAGATAACAGTGTAGTATAATCAGAAAATGTCATCATTTGATTTAATTCACCTTTTAGAATCTGTACCTGGGTCAAAATTATGTGCTTGTGTATTAATATCACACCAAGATATTTATTTATTTAAAAAAGGATTCTTTTCAAACTTTGTTGTGATCAGAAACCATACGTTTATTTTTTACAGTCCAGCCAAAACCAGGCGCTGCTTCTGTTTTCTGTTAAAACTATAACATTTCTGAAGGAATTTGGTTATTTTTAGCCTTGATGTGTAAATATGAGTCCGTCAGATGATCAGGTCCACCTCAGGAAACTTTACTTCATGTCCAGGTTGAAGATTTCTCGGCTTTCGATGAGGATGAACTCCACGATCTGGTTTTGGTAAACCATGTTGACCGCCATGTTTCCCGCGTCTAGCTCTGGCCACATCAGCGTAGGGCCAAACACGATGCCGATGCCCTGAGTGGACATCAGGTTCTTTCTGGAAAAGGCCAGAACTCTAAACAGCAGAAGGAACAAAAACTGAATGGAAACATGGGAACGTACAGAGTTTACATATTATTTAAGATCCACGCCACCGCCACTATGGATGTCAATGTAATTCTCCTACAACAACCAAGTACAATGTGAATTAATCAGTACTTTTACTGTAAATTTAACTTGATAAAATAAACTACTCACCAACATACATTATAATATATATTATATAAAAACTCAACTGATAAACTTCACAATGTGACATTTACATCAATGTGATATTCATTTGAGGAGCAGTTTCTTCTTCAGTGTCTTGCTTGTATGTAGGCGTACCTGTGCAGGTGGCTGAAGAGCAGCTTCATTGTGTCCTGGTTGGGTTTGGGCAGCTCCTGGATCAGTTTCTTCACTGCCTGAACTTTGTGTTTAGATTCTTTGATCTCTGTTCACAGAAACGACAGCAGCAGTAGTTTAAAATGTGCATTGTATTGTAGTTCAACATGTCTATAGTATCGTAGTTTAATAAGCAGATAGTATTATAGTTCAACATGCATAAAGTATCAGTATAGTTTAACGTGTGAATAATATTGTAATTGAACATGTGTATAGTACTGTAGTTCGATGTGTATAGTATCGTAGTTTAATGTGCGTATAGTGTTGTAATTTAAACGTGTGTATAGTATTGTAGTATAACACCTATAGTATTGTTGTTTAACGTGTGAATAATATTGTTAACGTGTATAGTTTTGTACTTTAACACGTGAATAATATTGTAGTTCAACGTGTGTATAGTATTGTAGTTTAACATGCCAGTGATCCAGTTTTAAACATGTTCACCTCCTTTTAAAGAAACCCTTTCTGTTCACTGTTTTAAGTTATTTTAGACCCATCTCTAAGCTGACATTTTGATTCAAGATTTTAGAATGAACTATCTATATACAGTTGACTTATTTTATGAATAACAATCAAATCTATGATAAATTCCAGTCTGTCACTCTCTACACAGTTTTAATTCACATTGGTCTCAGCTCAGTCTTTCTATCTTCATTCTGGCCTAAGCAGGCAAAATATCCAAACAGCAACCTATACAAAACGCTGCTGCCAGGCTTTTAACACAATGATGACACCAATCCTCACTGGTTATGTTAGTTTTAGAATTTATGTTATGATTTTACGGCTTGATTTTAAAGCCTTGTATGGTCAGACTCCTGCTTATATCTGGGATCTGCTAACTCACTATGAGCATGACTATATTTTGTAGCTTCTGAAATGTGCTATAAATGAAAATTATCAATATTATTATCATTATTATTGTTCTTGTTATGCAGTTATTCTGTCATTAAGATAATAATTAGACTTATTAATTCATTCACTCAACAAGTATTCATCAACAAAATGACGTGGAGTTATTTTACATTTCATTCTGTAACATGTTTAGGAGACTTTCCATGGAGCTCAAAACTAGACGTGTCCAGATTAAACTAATTCATACAATTCATTGGACACCTGAAAAACTTAATACAGTTAAAGAAGAAAGCTAAAGAGAAAATGCCACCTGCTGGGAATGCCAGAGCAATGCAAATATACAACTTCTGTTCACTCAGAGATGATTCAAACAGTATTGATGGTATAAACTCATGAATATATGAATAAATGATTATTATTTTGAAAAAATTTAGGTTTTAAAGAAAGGCTTATGATTATGTTAAATGTCAAAAATGGAAATCATTTGTGAATAGGAGCCAACAGCACCCCCTCTTCCTTTTCTTTTCATTCCACTACATTTATTTATTTAATGAAGAAACTTCATACAATTTTTATCTTTTTAACACCTGGTCCTGTATTTTACTCACATGTCCAATGAGTTTTTATGTATTAATTTACTCTTTCTTTACTTTTTTATTTTATATGCATGTTTGTGTTTTTTTCAAATTATCTTTTGCCCTTTCTATGTATAACATTAATATGGTTGTATTACATGGTTGTATTGCTCAAAAAACAAAAGCTCGGTTCTGTGGCAAAACTCTGTGGCAAGTGTTGTGTTCTCAAAACTCTTCATACAATCATCAAAATCACAGCAGATTGGTGTCTAAACAGAAAATACTGCAACAAAAACTCCTCAGTGAAGACAGAAAAAAGACGAAAACATCTTTTCAACACTGAGCATCAAATCATACGTTCAACACTGCAGTCATTTAGTGGTGATACACAAAACTAAACTGAAAATAAAACAATTATTTTAGTCTGTTTACTGCTCTACATATATCTCTATCAAACTTCCTTTTGAGCGTTACAAATGATCTCCTGGTTGTGTGTTGCTGGATGCTGTATACTGGTTTTACTGGACTTTAGTGCCTAATTGGATATGGTGGACCATATCCATGTTGATTAATAGTCGGGAGATGGAGTGGGTTGAACTCTCTGATACTGCTCAGTTTTAGATCCTCTACTGTTCACATGCTTCCTCTTAGGGACGTTATTCACAAATATAACATTAATTAGAATTTTTACACCAATGACACCCAGCTGTACGTATCAATGTCATCTGGTGATAATAGCAATCTTCTCACACTCATTAAATGCAGTAATGAGATTAAGTGCTGGATGTCCAACAGTTTCCTGCAGGTAAAGGAAAATAAATCGGAGATCATATTATTCAGCTCACCTGTAATAACCTCAGCAGTCTGTCAATAAAATTTTAATCTGTGGCTAGAAACCTGGGAGTGCTATTTGATAATGACCTCTGTTTGATGTTCATGTCAATCATATTCAACATTAGATCTTTTCTATCCTCTGCTGACCTGGAGACCCTTATCCAGGCTTTTATTTACTAACTAGACCCGACAGAGCCTCTCTTTTTTCTTTTGTCTATATGTATTTTAGCTTTGTTTTACTTGTTGTCTTTTTATATGTGCATATTTTTGTCTATAATTTTTTGATCTGTGAAGCGTTTTGTTTTGAAAAGTGCAATAAAAATTGTTATTATTATTATTCTTATTACTATTATTAAAAAATGCATTTCTGGGAAACAAAAGACTAAAACTTGATACGAGATGGTTTTGTCTTGAAATGTCAGAGCTTAAAAAAAGGAGTATCTGTAACAGACATATCTGATAAATCTAGCTAAAAATGATTCCAAATAGGATTCTAATACAGTTAGAGACACACAGTTTTTTTATATTGTCAGGTTTGACTCACTGACGGCCTCTACAAAAGGCTGGAAGAATCTGAAGGGGAGCAGTGGCTCGGGTAGCTCGCGGAAAAACATCTTGAGGGCTCCGGTGACAACGTGGATGTCCTCCCACTGACTGTGGTCAAGGTCCAGGGTCTCCTCTGGGGGACAGACCAGAACATACATGGGATCAATTAATAATGTATACGTCGATACAATGATAAAAACGTAATCCCGGTGCCACGTTTCTGTTGTAAATCACTAGAATTTAAATGTAATTTGTAGGAGAGGACTCGAACAGACAGTTATAGTCAAACAGAGTAAGAAAAGGTTTCTGTTGAACCGACCTTGATCAACGATGAAGCGAAGTTTCTGGATTGTGGCCAGATTTCCACTGACTCTGTAGATCCCGTCAACCTCCAGACCTGAAAACACAAAGTCAATGACAAAATATATGAAACAAAACATAAACTGAATTCAAGCCAGAGCAGAGGTTTATCTCTATTTTATTTAATCAGTTAACATACAAAGAAGTGATGACACAGTCTTTTGTTTTCATACAGCTCACACATACAGCTATTGTTTGTTTGTGACCATTTGTTTTCTAATTTGAGTTGGTTTTATTTTAGTTAACATTCACTCATTAACTTATATGCTTTAATTAATTTAGGTTAGCTCTGTTTCTGTCATGGTTCTGTTATTTCCTGTTTTATTTTGGTAAGAGTTCTCCCTTTTGTGTCTTGTGTAGTTGCACTTCCTGCTTATGATTAGTTTGCTTGCCCTTATTGGTTCCAGCTGTGTCTCGTTGTCTCCCCTACCTGAGTGTATTTAGTCTGTGTTCTTCCTTTTTCTGTGTCAGATCGTTGTTGTACTTGTGTTAAGCTTCCTAGCTCTAGTTGTCTGCATTTTGGATTCATGCTCTGTTTCTTGTTGACCTAGTTTATGGACTTTGGATTTTGGACTTTGCCTCTTTTGGAAAAACTGTTAACCTCCTCTTCTGTCTGCGTTTGGGTCCTTTCTCTATTTCCGGGCTTGACACTTTAATGTAACAGTTAATTTTTCATGGATCCACAGGAAGTCCTTCTCTGGACAAAAAATGTGGCACCAGCTGATATGGCCTCTTATACTGGGATAAACAGGAAATGGAAGAGAGACATTGGGTGTGTCAGAGGGGAGTCTGACATTTAGGATCCTGGTTAATTCAGGACTGTCGACATATGACTCCTTTTATCTTGTGTTTCTAGAGTGATGTGTTTTTGCAGACACGTAAAGAAGTGTTTGTCATATTTCTTAAAGGGATTTTGACATAATATTTTCCCCAGAGCACGCAGGGAGCTTCAGTTCAAACTGCTAATACTGTATGTAACCTCTATTTTATTTGTCACCACTACGGTTAGGGTGTCTGATGTTGACTGCGGTTAGTTATTGGTTTGATTAATGGTTTACAGTTTAATAATGTGAGTTTGTATTGATTACTGACTGTGGCTGATCAGGGTAATTGTACTCAGTTTCTAACAGCAGTATGCAGTAAATGGTTGCCCTTTTGTGTGCGTATTTTTAAACTACTTTCCTAATTAAACATGATGTGCTTGATGGTGTTATGACTCCTGATGAAACTTGAAAGCTCAGCATCAAGTCAGTAGGGACACATTACAGTTCTGTCAAACAGAAGTGGAGTATCTGGGAAGAAAATTGTGTGGAGACAAAAAGGTTAATAGCATCCATACAAGTAGAGACTATGGCTAAGGCTAAGCTGCTAACAGTGGGACAAATGCTGTCAGCACTAAGTTAGACAACATTGAGTCAGGTCTGCCACCTTGCTATCAGGGATTGGCAGGAGCAGTTTTTGCATTGCGAGCATGTGAGGAAATGCATAGTCAGCCAATCATGGCAGATCTCACACTGTTTGTAGATGGCTCCTGCTTTAGAGATGCTACAGGCAACCATGCAGGTTATGCCATTGGGTAATTAAATTAACACCTATACAACCAAATTTGCTCAACCGTTCTGCACAGCTTGCAGCGATCAAAGCTTTAACAGCCGCATGTAAACTAGCACAGAGAAAGCGTCTTAATGTATAGACAGACTCAGCGTTCGCTTACGGCGTATGCCACGTTTATGGAAATATTTGGAAGCAGAGAGGCTTCCTAAAGGCTGATGGCATGCTATGCATGGAGAAGCAGTCTCCACACTGTTAGATGCTCCCAGCAGTGGTTGCCATTATCAAGTGTCCAGCACATGCAGTAAAAAATATACACTTTAATAGCCAAATGGAATCATTTCAGTAGCCAAGTTCTTGTGTAGAGAACTTTTTCCAAGATTTGGCATGTCAGACACCATCAGCTCAGACAATGGACCACACTTTGTAGCAGAAGCCTTTAGACCAGCCTTAAAGATGCTAGGGATTAAGCAAAAGTTTGGGTGTGTGTGTATCATTCTCAATCACAGGGAACAGTTGAATAAGCTAATGGTACCCTGAAAGCAAAAGTAGCCAAGATAATGGCAGATAGTAACATCCATCCATCCATCTTCTTCCGCTTATCCGGGGCCGGGTCGCGGGGGCAGCAGTCTAAGCAGGGACTCCCAGACTTCCTTCGCCCCAGACACTTCCTCCAGCTCCTCCGGGGGGATCCCGAGGCGTTCCCAGGCCAGCCGAGAGACATAGTCCCTCCAGCGTGTCCTGGGTCTTCCCCGGGGCCGCCTCCCGGTGGGACATGCCCAGAACACCTCCCGAGGGAGGCGCCCAGGAGGCATCCGGATCAGATGCCCTAGCCACCTCAGCTGGCTCCTCTCGACGTGGAGGAGCAGCGGCTCTACTCGAGCTCCCCCGTGTGACTGAGCTCCTCACCCTATCTCTAAGGGAGCGCCCAGCCACTCGGCGGAGGAAGCCCATTTCGGCCGCTTGTATCCGCGATCTTGTCCTTTCGGTCACTACCCAAAGCTCATGACCATAGGTGAGGGCAGGAGCGTAGATTGACCGGTAAATCGAGAGCTTTGTCTTTCGACTCAGCTCCTTCTTTACCACAACGGTCCGATACAGCGCCCGCATCACTGCAGACGCTGCACCGATCCGCCTGTCAATCTCACGCTCCATCCGTCCCTCACTCGTGAACAAGACCCCGAGATACTTAAACTCCTCCACTTGAGGCAAGGACTCCCCACCCACGCGAAGAGAGCAAACCACCTTTTTCCGGTCAAGAACCATGGCCTCAGATTTGGAAGAGCTGATTCTCATCCCAGCTGCTTCGCACTCGGCTGCAAACCGACCCAGTGCATGCTGCAGGTCCCGGTTTGAAGAAGCCATCAGAACGACATCATCTGCAAACAGCAGAGATGAGATCCTGTGGTTCCCAAACCGGACACCCTCCGGCCCCTGACTGCGCCTAGAAATTCTGTCCATATAAATTATGAACAGAACCCAGATAGTAACAGTAAGCTAAATTGGATTGAGGCTTTACCTCTGGCACTGATCAGAGATCACAGACTAACACATTAACACACCTAACAATGCATGAAATGTGCACGGGGAGACCAGTGCCATATCTTAGAGGCCCATATGAAGGACCTCCACTTCAGCAATTAGAACGAGAACTAACGAGTTATGTGAAGCATTTAACTCAAATACATAGTTATATTCCAGCAGGTGAAAGGTGCCACAGAGGAATGTGAGGCTGCCATTCCAGACCAACTGCAGAGGGTGCATCCAGGAGAGTGGCTATATGTCAAAGTGTTCAAGAGAAAGTAGAACCAACCCAGGCGTGAAGGCCCCTTTAAAGTCACCATAACGACCCCAACAGCCCTAAAGGTCGAGGGTAAGAGTTTGGTTCCATCTTAACCACTGCTGCAGAGCAGACAACCCAGAAACAACAGTTGAAGCATAAAGAAGAAGGGCATCCCATGGGCCGGACGGTGACGCCTCCACGTGGGAAACCAGACGGCCTCAGGGCCTGCAGGGAGAAAGGAGATCTCAAAGACTGGCTGCCAGACAAACCAATAGCAGCACAACAAGTACTGGATTAATAGCCGCAAGGCAGGAGAGTGGATCAGACTCAGATGATGAACCTACAAGCCCAGAAGGAGGTCAAGGGGAGCATGAAGCCGACCCAGGGGAGGGGTCATCAGGGTCATGAGGGTAGAAAAACTAGGAAAGGGAGATTATGGAAAATAGGAATAATACTTATAGTCTTATCAATTGACACTAAATTGGTGAGACTGTACCATAAACTGTGTACACGTAGAAGTCCGCTAGAAGGGTGTCATGAGGCAATTAAACTAAAAACATCAAGTTGGGAAAACATGTGTCAATGGAGTAAACACATAACCTTGTGTAACATGTTATAAATCTAAAACAATCCCTCAAATGATGCCCATTCCAGGCTTTGATGCAGACACATGACGACAGTGGCGCCTGTTTTGCGTATTGTGTAGTGAAGATGGCTAGAGATTACAAAGGATGGAATGACGATGGGCAGGTTTGCTCAAGAATCCTGACAGACGAACTAGAGTCATGGATACCTCACCTAACCCTAACCCTTAAAATGGCAGAGAAGGGGACATTCCTGTATTGTATAGCATGCAGAACCGAACTGGTAGTGCATTAGTCACAGGAACATCATCAGACCCCTGTGTACAATGTAAGATGACACAGGTTAACATGATAAAAGCAAGGAAAAAAATCAAGTCAGGGGGCGAAGGTGGGTAGCACAACTCTACAGGCAGAGTTTCAATGTCAACAGGTAATATATAATGGCCAGTATCTCCTTGCCATGCATGGCGAAGCATTTTTAACAACATGCAAAATCCCAGATCTTGCAAAAGGAACGCAACCTCTGGCAGATGTGTTTTGGTTATGGGATGACGATAAAAAAGTAAAAGTAATACTGCCAGCAAATTGGATGGGAATATGCACACCAGTAATGCACACCAGTAATGTTGACAGGGCAAGTAACAGTGCTTGGCCCATCACCCCAAAAAATGCGTAGCAGATGAAGAAGTCTATGTTGCTTGGAATCAGGAACCACACAGTGTTCTGTCCGACCAAATGGCTATATCTCCAGAGAGACAGTGGGACTGATACCAATTTGGGGGCAATAGCAAATACACAGTATACAGCATGCTGTAGGTGGATAAATCAACTATGGTACAATTAGCAAAGATTTATAAATTGGACAATATAAGCAGTGGGAGCCATACATGAGTA
Organism: Siniperca chuatsi; assembly: GCF_020085105.1. NCBI lineage: Eukaryota > Metazoa > Chordata > Actinopteri > Centrarchiformes > Sinipercidae > Siniperca > Siniperca chuatsi. The sequence goes on from NC_058053.1 coordinate 29,950,850, forward strand.
GTTGCAGTTAACCTCCTTGGTGGCCCTACAAAATAGGTTTGTTATAGACACATTAGTGACGGAGGACCAAGGAGTGTGCTGCTACATAGGAGATGAGTGTTGTACGGTCATTCCAATGCACACAGGTGAAGAAGGGAACCTCACAAAAGCCATAGAGAAATTGAAGAAATTGAGGGATGAGCATATTGTGAGTTCTAATTGGAACACTAAAATACCAGCAATGTGGGATTGGCTTAATAACTTGAACTTCAAAAAGGTCCTACAGTTGGTAGGACTAGTAATTGGAACATTGTTGTTGATTGTCATGATCGTTGTGTGCTGTGTGTTCCCACTGATCCAAGTTATGATCACAAGTATGACTAAATTGGTGACCGGACAGTTTCCTTTTCAAATTCATAAAGAAATAGAAGTTGACATGGCAATGGCACCAATGGTTGGGGGACAACTGATTGAATGAGACCAGTCATATGAAAGCGTGTGTGTGTATATATATATATATATATATAATATATAATGTCTCTTCACCTCGCTAGACTCCCAGCGCTTACCCCTTTACTTCAGCTCTGCATTCAGCAGTGTCATCCCTTCCAAGTTAATCACCAAACTTGGAAACCTGGTCATTAACACCTCCATTTGCAATTGGATTATGGACTTCCTGACAAACAGACCTCAGCTTGTTAGGTCAGGCCACAACTGCTCCACCACCATCACACTCAACACTGGCGTACCACAGGGCTGTGTGCTGAGCTCCTTCCTCTACTCCCTCAACACACTCGACTGCAGGCCTGCGCATGGATGAACGCCATCATCAAGTTTGCAGACGATACTACGGTGATTGGTCTCATCAGCAACAATGATGAGACTGCCTACAGGGAGGAGGTCCTGGCCACATGGTGCTCAGACAATAACTTGCTCCTTAACACCTCCAAGACAAAAGAGCTCATCGTGGACTTCAGGAAGGAGAGAGGAGGTACACATGACCCCATCCACATTAACGGGATGGCTGTTGAGCGTGTCTCCAGCTTCAAGTTCCTGGGACCCATATTTCAGACAACCTGTCCTGGACCACCAACACCTCCTGCCTGGTCAAGAAGGCTCACCAGCGACTCTTATTCCTGAGGACAGTGAAGAAGAACCGACTGTCCTCGGCTGTCCTGGTGAACTACTATCGCTGCACAGTAGAGAGCATCCTGTTCAGCTGAGTCACAGTCTGGTTGGGAACTGCTCTGCTGCAGAGTGCTGGGCACTGGAGCGGGTGGTGAAAACTGCCCAGCGCATCAAAGGGGCAATACTTCTAGCCATTGAGGATGTCCAGAGGAAATGCTGTCTGCATCGAACCCGCAGCTTTCTTAAGGACTCCTCTCACCCCGCCCAGAGACTGTTTTCTCCCCAGCCTTCCGGCAGGTGCCTCAGATGCCTCTAGCATCTAAACAACTTTTCCCCCCCAGAGCTGTCTTCCTGCTGAACTCTGCCCCCTGCTGATTACACTGTCCCCTCATATACCTTAACTTTAAATGCTGCTATATTGATATTGTTTTTGCTACATGTACCACATGTTCATTTGCACTACCGGACTATTTATTTATACATATACTGCATCATTTGCACTCCAGTACTATGTACTGAATACTGCAATAACTCATCTACTGCACTGTTAACTATTTCCATAAATTGCACTACTTTATATTCATTGCACTACTGTTCTGCCCAGTCCAATTCATTATTGTACATATCCATCAGTATACTTCTGTTTATAGTAATGCCATCTGTATATAATGTCCGTAGTACCACTTGTAAAATATTTTCATAATACTGCTCTATCCTGCATTTATGCTCACACTTTATATCCTGCACTTCTGGTTAGACCTAAACTTTGGAATGGCCTAGTCAAAGTCCTGACCTGAATCCTATTGAGATGCTGTGGCATGACCTTAAAAAGGCAGTTCATGCTCGAAAACCCTCCAATGTGGCTGAATTACAACAATTCTGCAAAGATGATTGGGCCAAAATTCCTCCACAGCGCTGTAAAAGACTAATATCAAGTTATCGCAAACACTTGATTGCAGTTGTTGCTGCTAAGGGTGGAGCAACCAGTTATTAGGTTTAGGGGGCAATCACTTTTTCACACAAGGCCATGTAGGTTTGGATTTTGTTTTCCCTTAATAATAACAACCTTTATTTAAAAACTGCATTTTGTGTTTACTTGTGTTATCTTTGACTAATATTTAAATTTGTTTGATGATCTGAAACGTTTAAGTGTGACAAACATGCAAAAAATAAGAAATCAGGAAGGAGGCAAACACTTTTTCACACCACTGTACACACCACTATACACACACACACACACACACACACACACACACACATGCCCTCATGATGCCTCTATAATTGAAAATGCCCCTGTTGTGTTTGTTTTTTTGTTTCTTTTCTCTGTGTGCAGGTGGCCCACCGCATACAACTGCTGCCCTTTTTATTTTTTTTGCCCCTGTCCCTCAAACAGCCTGAGTCCACCACTGTCTATAATCAATCAAACTTTATTTATATATATATATAGCACAAGTCATACATCAAATGCAACTCCAATTGCTGAACATAATTAAAAAGAGCATAACTTTCAAAAACATTTAAATGAATAAAATAAGTGTAAAGTACTGGCTGGGGCCATAGTTGGCTAAAAGCGGCCTCGCCGTGGGTCTTAGACCAGACCCTAGGAACAACCTATAGACAACTACCAGAGGAACTGAGGGATCCAATGGTTACATATATTAAAACCATATCAAACAAGTAGTTGGGAGCAAGACCATTTAGTGATATGTAAACCAACAAAAGAATCTTAGAATCAATTCTAAAACTAAGAGGTATTCAGTGCAGCAATTTTAAAACAAGCGTAATGTGGGCTCTCTTACTGGTCCTGGTTAGCAGACGAGCAGCTGAATTTTGTATAAGTTGAAGTTGATCTATGGTTTTTTTTCCATTACAACATTCCAGCCTACTAATGATAAAAGCGTGCACAAGTTTCTCAGTATTTGGCCTGGGAGAGAAATGGACACACACTATTTTTAGCTGATAAAAGGCACATTTGGTCACATTCCAGATGAGGGCATTCAAAGTTAAAACAGAGGTCAGTTTCCTTCTCTGTGCCTCTGCTCCAATGACGAGTACCTCTGTTTTATCCTGGTTGAACTGAAAGTTGAGCCATCCAAACATTAATATCTAAAATACACTTGTGGAGGGCATTGATAGAGCTTGTGTCATCAGGAGACACAGCAATATAGAGTTGACTATCATCAACGTAACTATGAAAATTGATGCCATGTCTCCTGATGACACTATGTCATAATTTATATTTTCATAATACTTATTTTCATAATACCTATGTATGAACCATACCAATGTATGAAATGACCATGTAAAAACCCTGTGACAATGTGAAAGGTGTTGCTGGTATTGATGAACCTACAGAGAATTATCAGCTGAATCTGCACCTCCCCTCGGCTTTACAGAGCTTTATAGTCGGTTTCAGCTCATTAATTCAATTTAAAATAGTCCACATTTCTGAAGAGATGAATCATCGATCAACTTGTATGTCAAATAATCATTTCAGCATTGGTCGTCTTGAACTTGTGTCAGTTACAGACTTTTCAAAATCAGTATCAGAAAGTTAACAGAAACTTCGCCATCAGCATAATCCACCCTGTCCATCTGTATGGTCAATGTGTCCAGTCATTCAGAATTTCACTCAAATATGAATAATAGACAGCCTCTTTCAGTAGTTAATGTGTGTTTATAAACATCACTCATCACAAACAAAATGCATCAAACAGCTAACAGTGCTACTGACTAACGTCCTCCTGGATCCATTTTCTTCATAGTTTTGTCATCCTGATTGTCCATACTGTAATTTTATTATGTTGGTCTAGTCTGTAAACACAGCAACTATTTCCTGTCTGTCCATCCTAAAGAGCTCCTCCTGAGGTTTCTTTCATTTTTCCCCCTGTTAAAAGGGTATTTTGGGGAGCATTTTTCTTCATCTGCATCGAGGGACAAAGGGTGTTGTATGCTGTAAAACCAGAGGCATAGCTAGAGGCAATATAAATAAAATTGACTTGACTTAATAGAAGCAGTGTATTTATCCATATGTTGGTGCTCATTGAGCAGCTTTCATCTGGTTTGATTTAATGGAGTTCACTGTGCAGATTCAGTGTGCTGCTTTGCTCTGATGAAGTTTGTTAAGTGACAATCATTTCACAGCTCTGTGGCAGGTGACTCACTGGGGAGATTTTTGCAGCTGTTTCTTTGGGTAAATTATTTTTATTTGTACATGAAGGAGGTCCAGATGTGCAGTGACTGAGCTCAAGAAAATGTGTTTTCTCTAGCAGGTATGTGCTTTGAAGTGATTATACTTCATACCCACTTGTACTTATTTTGATTAGGTGTATTATAGTATATCATATTTCGATTTGCTTGCAGACTTATTTATTATTAGGTCTATTTCTATTCTATTAGTACTTCTTCTCCTGTGTGACGTGACAGTGAGCAGCTGTAACAAAGAGTTTCCCCTCAGGGATCAATAAAGTATTTCTGATTCTGAAACATATTGTTGCCCAAGTTCAGTGGTTCACCATGCACCTTTTTAGTTTGTCCACTAGGTGGCAAAGGTTTTTGTCATGGTTTCATTTTATTCAGTTTGAGAAAGTTAAATTTTTTTTATTTGGACTAAAAGGAAAATGGTTTAAAAAAGGCTGTTAGTTATTTTAAAGCTCTCTGCTAATAATTGTTAAACATTGTGAAGACAATGTGCATTGTTTAATATATCGAAAGCATATTGATGTTAGCTGAGATATAAAGAAAAGTGCTCTGATCATGTGCAGTGAGTAGACTTCAGACGATGTGTTTTCTCTTGTCTTCATGTAGTGAAAAATAAAAATAAATGGTGAATGCTCGTCAGACACTTGTTACAATGTCAACATGGGAACAAACCGAGGATTAAAAAACAGAGACAGTGATTGTGCTAGATGAGGCCTCAGAGACAGAAAACAAACCACATATCATCTATTCTCTTCTGTTTCCCTTTATAGGAAGTGTTCTAGATTTCATCAGCTGTTAGTGAACATACCTCGCTTGTCAACAGCGTCCAAACAGATCTGAACGAACCTCGGCACCGTGGTTCCTTCACGCTCGCAGAGAGTCAACAGATGGCAGCCAAAAACTCGATCTGAGAAGGACATTATAACATTCATCGTTAATGTTACAACAGGTTTAAACGACCAGTGGGTAGGATTTAATTAAATTTTATTTATATAGCGCCAATTCATAACAGAAGTTATCTCATTGCACTTTTCCTATAGAGCAGGCCCGTACTCTTTATAATATTATTTTGAGAAACGTGAGGTTTCTCAAAATAATATATGCTGTCTTCGTAGTTAATATATGCCGACTCCGTAGTTTTCTCTGGGCGAGTTTATTAGTGGACCTAAACCATGACGACTCAGACTTCAGACCAGGAGGCAGAGTTGCAGTCCTGCACGCTTCTCTGCGCTTCCAGAGCAGTTTCCCACCCAAAACTCCTTAGTGACGGTGTCTGCCCCTCGACCACTTAAATTAATTAAATCTAAAGTTAACAGAAGAGGAGTTATAAATAAAAACCTAAGCAAAAATACTGAAATAGTACAACAAAATAGGAGGATTAAATGTGGACTCTTAAACATCAGATCTCTGTCATCCAAAGCTGTACTAGTGAACAATTTAATATCAGAGTATCATATTGACTTGTCTTACTGAAACCTGGCTGGGTCATGAAGAATATAAAAGTCTAAATAAATCCACTCCGCCCAGACATATTAATACTCACTTTCCTTGATGCACCGGCCGAGGAGGTGGAGTTGCAGCCATCTTCAACTCAAGCCTATTAATCAACCCTAAACATAAACTAAATAATTGAAATTTGAAATTGAAAGCCTTGTTCTCAGTCTTTCACACCCAACTTTTACAGAGACCCAACAAATCCCATTTAGTGGCATCTAGCGGTGAGGTTGCAGTTTCCAACCATTTGAATACTGCTGACGTCACCCTCCCCTTCCAAACGTGTATGAGAACCTATAGTGGCTGCAAAACTTGCAAAAAAGCTAAAGGCCCTCTCTAGAGCCAGTGTTTGGTTTGTTCATTCTAGGCTAAATAGAAACATGGCAGTGCAACATGGCGGCCTCCATGGAAGGGGACCCGCTCCCTCTGTAGCTATAAAGGGCTTATTTAAGGTAACAAAAACAAAACAATTCTTTTTTTCAGGTGATTATTATACACCAATGAAAACAAACTTATGAATATTATATTCCATTTCTGCCATATTCTGTCAATAGATCCCCCTAAATCTTACACACTGGTCATTTAATGACTAATTGTTAATGTTGCAACAGGTTTAATGACTAATCATTAACATACACATTTCAAATTATGACTTTATTTTAAAAATTCTTGTTAGTGAGATCACATTTAAACCCTTTCTCCAAAAGTAACTTCACTGTCACCAAAACATTACATATAGATCCTGTTCGATTCAGAGATTCATTAAAGGTAAATATAGTCATAGGTGAATAATAACAAGATAGGATAATTATGATAATAATAAATTGTAGACTTGCAGTTAAAATCCCAATACAAAAAGTGAAAACTAAACACTGCAACATTTTTTTATGAGTCTGTGTGTGTGTGTAGGTCATTCACTGTCCCTCAGGTTGTGGCATGTTGATATATACTGGGCAGCAAGCTATGCCCTGTCTCCTTCTCCTAGGAGTATTTTGAATTTTGAAAGCTCATTTAGCTCTTTGAAATCTGAGATTACAGATTTGAACTTGTTAAAGTAAATGTTCCTTATTTCATTGAATGTTGTACATTGTAAGAGGAAGTGCATCTCTTTCTCAATCTCACCTGTCGAACAGTGACAACATATTCTGTTTTCTTTTGGTTGCCATGATTTTTTGTGCCTTCCTGTTTCTGCTGCCAGTCTGTGGTCACTGAGCCTGTACTTGGTCAGGATCTCTCTCTGCTGTCTGTCTGTCAGGTTTCTGTACGTCGTGTTGTAGTTTGGTTTCCTCTGATTGGTGTTTGGAAAGCAGTGCTGCTGTGAGACTGGTCCGAGTGTCTGAGGGGGGGCAGGTAGTCTCAGCACCAGCTGACATAGGGGACTCTGTTCTGGGCTCAGCTCCTGGGTCTGGAGGTCTTTGGGATGGAGGGGGTCTCGGGGGCTGAATGTTAAGTATCAGCGGGTCTCTGCCTGATTCTGCTCCACATGCATCTGTTGGTGTTTTTCTGAGTGAAATGTATCTGCAGAGTCCTGCATGTAGAGACTCTGCTGGACGTTTGTCCCGGCGGGTAAAGCTCTGGTGACTGAGTGGACCCCAGACTCACCACCAGACAGCGCAGTGGGCCGGATGACACTTTCACATATTTTAAGACACATTTTAATTGATTTTAATTTGAAAATTAAAACATTTTCTCTTAATTGCATTTAGAGCTCTTTGAGCTTTTTCTTTGAGTGCGTTCACGGCCGTGTTGAAACTCCCTGATGCTGTTATGGTTACACCCAGGCAGGTTTAACTCCTGCTGTTTTCAATGATATGATTATTTTATGGTAAACTGACATTTGTTTTTTTGTGAAAAATCATGACAGTGTTCTTCATTCGTCTGTCCAACTTCCAACATCCCCAGCACATTTTTTGGTTCGCAACGGACCTCTGCAATTGCTGAGCTAAAAATTGCAGCTGGAAGTTTTGAAGGCCTGACCTCCCTGGAATGAGAGGGTGGAGAAGCTATCCACTTTTGTTGACAGATGTGTCATGGTTTGAGGGTTTTTGTATTGTATTTCCTGTTTTATTTTGGAATATTCTCCTTCCCTAATGTGTCTTGGAGTTTTGCTTCCTGTTTTTGTTTGCTTTTCCCATCTGTTTTGGATTGTTTGCCCCACCGTGATTGGTTTCACCTGTGTCTTGTTGTCTCCCCTCACCTGAGTGTATTTAGACAAGGGAAGCACTCCTTGTCTCTTTATCAGATTGTCGTTGTCTCCGTGTCAAGCGTCCTGGTCGTTGTTTCCTGTGTTCCCGCCTGACTTCTTGGATTATTTTCTCAGTTTCGTTTATACCCTTCATGGAAGCTTGGACTTTGATTTCTGTTTGCTCCTTTGAACTTTTTGCCTGTTGTGAGTGACTACTGCCAGCCATAATCAGTATAAGCGTTTTTTCCCTTTCATTAAATGATTTATATTTCACCTATTCTGCCTGATAGTCTGCGTTCGGGTCCTACTCCTACCTACATGGTTCCCCGTCTTGACATTAACCACAACAAGATGTCGCTCAACGATGACCATCGAGATAAAAGAAAGAAGATGAAGATGAAATCTGATGTTGAGCTGCTACCCATCGCCACTTCACTGTGAATGTGCTCTCTCGCTCCCTTATCTCTTAAAAGATGAAAGTTGAGACTTAGCAAGTTTTAAGGAGTCACTTTTGTTGATCAAACGTTTACATAAAATAAAAACATACGGCTACAGGTAAAGTAGAAATTGTCTCAGGTATTATCTATAATTTCAGTTAATTTAGTGTTTAGAGTGAGTTTTTTGGGGAAACATTACATTAGTGAAATGTAAATGTTCATCATTCAGTTGTTCATCAAAAATCTGTATCAGATTGGAGGACTCAATTTCTGTTATGATCCATTAAACAAAATAATTTTAGAATGTTTTGTGGTGTTCTTGCATAAATTTTAATGATATTGTTTTTCACTTTTACAAGGTGGCTGTCATCCACCAATCGGAAGGTAGCTCCCCCAGCTGTGCCTCGGTGTGTGACAGATGAGTTAGTTACTTTGTACTGATGAGCAGTTGGCACCTGCCATCAGTGTATGAATGTGTGTGAATGTGGTGAATGTGATATGTAGCGTGAAGCGCTTTGAGTAGTCGGAAAGTCTAGAAAGGCTCTTTAAGTACAGTCCATTTACTACTTTGCTTAATGCAAACAATGACCACTTATAGTAACCAGCTTGTAATGTATTATCTCTATATGTCTATATCTGCCTATATCTCATTCATTACTTTACTTAAAGCACCCAATGACCACTTAGAATTATTTATAATGTATTATAAAATGATTATAATGTATTATAACAATGAGAATTTTAATACACTATGATCCTTGCCAAAAAAATGTCAGTGAGTGACTAGCAATTATGAAGTATTGATACGTGACTTTATAAGTCATTATAAAATGCTTTATAATGTTATAATGTGTTATGATTATTGTTATAAAACATTATGAATATTTATGAGTGCCTATAACTATAATTATACTGTCTAAGCAGACTCTAATGCATTATCAGTATGTTTATAATGCATTATTGACATGAGCACCATAGAAAGTGTGAAATGAGAGCTTCTATGAAGAGCTACAACAAAATGATACAGAGTATAATAAATATGATACAGTGAGAAAGAGTGGAAGAAGAGCATTTTAACAACCTACAAGCTATTCAAGGGCAAACGTATGTTAGGGGTTTAGTGTGTGAAGAAAAACCAGAAACCTTTGATGAGGCCTTTCTCCTGCAGAGTCTTCATGGACGGACGTCTGGTGATGAACTTCTTCAATCTGTTCTTCACTCCGTTCTTGTCGGCGCTGTCGGAGGTGCTGTGTTTCAGCTTGGAGCTGCTGAACATGTCTGCAGAAAAACATGTTTACGTTTAACCAGAAATAACTGAATTTTTGTTTTTTAGTACTACAGTCTGTAAACTCAGCAACCTGACATATTATCATCTTATAAAGTAGTTTATAAGTGGTCAAGCAGTTGTGTATTTCCACCTCCAGCAGTTACAGAGCAACATGATCATTAGGAGTTGTGTCTGTGTCTCCTGATGGACGTCAGTCCGGTCTTCTCTCTGTCAGCTCTGTGTTTGGTCTCCAGCAGCTGCTGAGGGAAACATCTGGCTCTTTAGCAGCTAGATGCTCCGCTATGTTCAGCAGCTGCTCTCTGACTGCGTCTGTCTGCTGTTTGCTGCTGAGCAGCTCGAGTTCAGCGGCTTTTTACAGCCATTTTTGTTAAGAGTGAACCAAAACAGTAAAGTTGTTAAAACAGTGAGCTGAAAGTTGCTATGAAGCTCTGCAGGGTCTGGAGATAAGAGTGTGTTTTTCACTACAAGTGACCCTTTTCACATAACAAGTCATGTAATCCATCACTAATATTAAAATATTATAATATTATAATAAGATCATAGCCACTTTAAAGCAACACTACAACCAGCTGTCCTCACATATAAGTAATATATAATAATGGGTTTGGGTCAGTTACTCACTGATGGAGCGTCTGTGGACTGGGTTGCGTTGTTTGGTGTTGGGGGAGGCGGAGCCATATCCAGGTAGGGAGCTGTGTCTGGGCAGGTACTCTGTGCTGTTTGACCTCCGCAGAGGAAAACCTCCGTCTGCTTTAGTCTGAACAGAAAGAGTTACAACCAGTCACAGGAAGGCTTTTATGTCACTAATAATCTAAAGAAGAGTGGGGTAGGGTTGCTCATTCTGAAAGAAATTTCCAATGTGCCAATGTGTGGACCAATGTGTCAGATTTTCCATTTTTCTGTTTTATAATCACAGTAAACTGAATATATTTGGGTTTTGGACAGGTCAGACATAAAAATACATTTTAAATTTGGACTCTGATAAACTTGGATGGACATTTTGTAAATGATTAATCCAAAAAACAATCAAGACACTGATTGATAGTAATAGCCAGTTTAAAAGGAAGTGAGTTCTTACTGAAGAGTCAACGTTCTTTCTGATGGCGTCGTACCATTTACTGGCAGTGGAGTAACTCTCAGCCTGCAGGAGGTACTCACTTCCTGTGTTTGTTGTGATCTGGAACAGATGAAAATGACGAGTTAAATCGGGTAACAACAAGGGAAAAAAGTGCTTGTAACAGGTAAAAATATTCAACAGAAGAGAGGGAAAAAAACAAATAGGAAATTATGTTCAGTGTTGAAGTCTTTAATGTTCATCTTCACCATAATTTGATTAATCCCAACAGCCATTGAGAAAAATCATTCTCTGGTCACTTACATCTCTAAATTGGGTTTGCCTAAAGTGAAATGTTGGCCCATAGGCTCCACTAAATCGCTTTTGTTCAAAGCAACGTAGAGTAGCCACAGTAGATCAAGGAGAAGCCTTCAAGGCTTATAGAGATTATAATAAAGAACAAAGTCAGACTTGTGTGTTTCTGGGGTGCAAAAATAAGAACACATGAATCCTGTTCACTTTAACATGTGACTGTCAGAGGAAGAAACAGGACACAGAAGTTTAAGACAAAAAGAAGCTTCAGTCTGGATCCTGGTTCAGTGTAGTGTGACCATGTGACAGGTTTGCATTTGTTTGTTACGTGGAAAACGTTTTTCTTGCTCGACTTCTCTGTCGTCCACTCGATAACAGCTCCACACAACGGAATCACATCTGTCTTACTTCCTGGTTTCTGAACACAGAGAGGGTGGACAGGAGGTTAGAGGTCACACAGCCCAAAAAATATATAAAAAGAGAGAGATTAAAAGTAGACATGATGAAAATAAAAATACTAACTCAAAAATTGAACTTAAAATTATTGTTTCAGGGTTTCTGCAGGTTCACCAAGTTAAAGGAGCAGTATGTAGGATTTAGTGGCATCTAGTGGTGAAATTGCAGATTGCAACCATTTGAATACCGCTCGGCTCACCCTCAGGAAAAAAGGGGATGATTGTAAAAAAGATTTTATTAAATAATGAGGAAAAAGGGGTGAGGGATGTAGCCAGGGTTTTGGATCACACACACACACAGACAGATGGGGGAGAGACAGGAGATACAGGGCAGGAAAATAATAACAGGAAACACTAGGGAATACAGACAAACTGTCAAGGCCGTAAGATGTAGGAGAAACTACGGTGGCCACGAAACTCACGAAAAATGCGAAAGGCCCTATTTAGAGCCAGTGTTTGGTTTGTCCGTTCTGGGCTACTGTAGAAACATGGCGGTGCAATATGGCGACCTCCGTGGAAGGGGACCCGCTCCCTCTGTAGATAAAATTGGCTCATTCTAAGGTAACAAAAACACGATTCTTATTTTGAGGTGATCATACACTAATGAAAACATACTTATAAATATTATATTCCTTTTCCGCCAATAGTTACTTCTAAATGTTACACACTGGACCTTTAAGACCCAACAGTATAGAATAATAATTTGTAATTATATAATTAATAAAGTTAACTCGAACTTGACCCATGTAAACAGCATAAAATGGATGGATGGTTTAACCAGTGAAATTCTTTTAAGTTAATGTATGTTTTTGCAGAAGTCGACACTTGTGAGCTGATGAGGTTTTTAGCTACTGTAGTTATCCTATCGGACAGCCTTGTGTTGTCTCTCTTTAAAAACAGAGATACAGTAGAGCAGAAATAAAGTAGAGCTAAAGTAGGATAAAGAAGTCATACAAATGGGAGAGAGTGAAGATATAAACAGAAATAAGGAAATTATCAAGTAGAGATAAGGAGATAAATTGTTTATCAGACCAGATCCTTGTTGTCTCTCTTTATAAAACGGAGATAAAGTAGAGATGAATTAGAGATAAAAATTTTTCGTACCTGACTAGTTTCTTGTTGTCTCTCTTTATAAAACAGCAGCTGGTCTGAGGTCAGCACGCTCCACATCAAAGTCCAGTTCTTCCTCTGTTTCTTACCACTCTCTGAGATTTTAGCCACATTCAGGTGTTCACCTTTCAACTCCACCTGGACACACACACACACACACACACACACACACACACACACACACACACAGGCATACACACATTATTAGCACAGAAATATTAAATAAACATGAAATTATATTGTTTTAATTATTCAAATGTTCTGTCATTTAATTATGAAACTGCCCTATAATTTGTCTGTAAATGTTTAATTGTTTTGTCTTGATATTTTCATATATGAATTATGAAAATAAAAATGAAAGATGTGACAGAGAAGAAACTGGTCTAAATAATGCCTCTGAACTGGTTTGGAGACAATTAAGGTTTTTAAGACTCAGACAGGAGTGAGCTGACTGTTTTTACAGTGTTTTATTGTGAGATGTTGAGTCTCTTACTCACCAATGGTTCAAAAACTGCAGCTCCCCCTCCTGTGACAAAGACGTTGTGCTGAGACTGATTCCTGCGATGCCTAGAGATCTTCAAACAGAAATAAATGAATTAAAAACTGAACTGCACCTACTCTAGGATGGAGCTTCTTCTTGTCTACTTACAGGTTTCTGAGGAAGGTCGGACTCTTGCAGCACCATGGACTTGGACTGACTCAGGCGGTCTCCAGGACTCTGTGAGCTCTTAATGCGCATCTGCACGGATCCCTGTGCTGCAGTGCTGCGCTGCGGAGGCTGGATCAGTGGCGGTTGCTTTGCGGGACTCTGGAGGTTTGTGATTCTGTGGATGAACAAACAATCAGAAGTCAATGTGAACTTTTCACAACTTTTCACTTAGTGTTGTTGTTAATTCCTTTGTCATTTGGTGTGTTCACAAACACTTCACTCATTTGGCTTGGTATAATTTTATTTATATATATATATATATGTGTGTGTATATATATAAGGATATGTATAGAGACTGATATATATAGGAAGATATAATATATGTTACTATATATATGTAATAGATATATATGAAGGACAGTTGCACAATATAAATCAAGATATAATTTATTGCACAGGATACGAAATAAATATGGTTAAAATTTATTTTTACCCATTTAGCAATTGGATTTTTAAGATCTGTTTACACAAATGTGTTTACCATCCCCTTAAACCCCCCAGTGTACTCTCAATTCAGTATTTACGACTTCCAATCCTTTGAAAAACACTACTATTTTCTAAAAATTACAATTCCCTACAGGCCCGCCATGCAGCTTGATACAAATCGGTGCCACAGTTGTAGTTCTTCCAGTAGTTTCGTAAATAGGGCTGTAAAAAGATGTTTACTCCATATAATAAATATCTAGTACAGCCAAACTAGTAATTACACTGCATCTAGATAATCTATGTTAAGAAAAAGTTAAAATGTTGGTTTATTTAAGATATTTTATCCAAAACAGGAGTTGAATACCCCGTGGTTTACAGCTTCCGCATTACGTCAATGACTTACACGGAAAACAGCCAATGGGAAGAGAAAAAAAGTTTCCCCCTGGATCAGGGAGCATGTCAAAAACGCCTATGTAAAAACCTATGTGGCACACTATGTCTGGCTGATTATGACTGTAAATTCATTGTACAATAAGTATTTTATTAAGTCATTTAAACATTTTCCACCAGACACCAGAGCTGGATTCCTCTTGCAGTGGGGGCTAAGGATCTTGGGTAATGAATCCTAGCCTTCCGTTTTACAAAACTGACAACAAAAAACTTTATTTCTCAAAATTGAAGGATGTTACTGTTAAACATTACTGTTATCAAGGACACTTTTGTATTTTAGTCGTGACAAAACATCGGTATTTGACGACCTGGGAATGAGAAAAGGTTGGCACATCTTCACCACCTGCACATATGGATTGTGTAAATTAATTCAATTAAATTTTATTTAGATAGTGCCAATTCATAACAAAAGTTATCTCATTGAACTTGTCCTATAGAGCAGGTCTAGACCGTACTCTTTGTAATATTATTTACAGGGCTCTTGGATCTATGTGCTGGTCCAGCATTAGACAGACCAACCCGACGTAACCACGCCATTACGGTACAAATACAAGTAGGCTACTAACCACTCTGGGGTTTCTGGCAACCGGCTGTTACCAGTGGCAATTAGCCCACAGATGTGCGTTTGATATGATCAACAATATATGTTTCTGCCTAAAGCCCCTTTTCAAAATAATACAATTCTGTTAATCTCGCTGCATTTTCTTTTGTTTGTGACCCCGCTGCTGTGGCCATCAAACAACTGATTGTGTCCGACGATACTTAATATTTAAATTTGGGTGGTGTATCCCTGTAACACAGAGAGTAACAGTGGACAACTACTAAATCTAAGTTATCGTTACTCCCTGTATATATCAGTAAAGCTTGTTTACATGCTGGTTATGGATGGTAGAATATGAATAAAATGACAAAGTAGGACTTTAAAAAGTGACTTTAAATGTGTATTTGTGTTGCTCAGACGACAATCTCCAGGGATCAAATTAACTGCAGAAAATATCACTCAATAGATCACCTACTGAGAAAATGCTCCTTCTTTTATTAATTATATTTTTGTTGAAATTCTGTGGGTGATCTTTCAGTTAAAGTTTGATCCAGAGAATACTGAAGACTGTTTGACTTTTTCTTGTTTGGGTTCCTGTTTGCAGCTCTGATTGCTTCACTGTGGTTACACAACATTTGTCCTTCTGTCAGTCAACAACATGGAAAAACGCAGATAAAAAGACACTACAATAAGTTTTACTTGAGGCCTTTTCCAGACCTGGAATCAGTATTATGTGTGTTCATGTGTTTTTGGTGTCTGTTAGTAAATGCTGGTTCAGCATTTATTCAGACAGACAGCAGCGTTACACAAAGACACACAATGCTTGCTGATATTTGTCAGCTGGTCCAAGTCGAGGAACTAAATAATGATATCAATGAAGAAAAAGAGTGTTCTTGGTTCTCTCACAGGCTACAGCAGTTATGGAGTTCAAAACAAAGTCTTAAGTTCTGAATTTAAGTTAACTTAACTTCTTAAGGAAGTGCTTGCTCATGGTGGGATTTGTTGGGTCTGTGTAAATAATATTATAAAGAGTTTGGTCTAGACCTGCTCTATAGGAAAAGTGCAATGAGATAACTTCGGTTGTAAATTGGCTCTGTATAAATAAAATTGAATTGAATTAATTATTGACCATCACACTCCTCCTCTTCTCACAGTGAATCCAATGATACATTTCATCATCAGTTTCATCATTAAAGAATTTTGCTGCTGTTTTATAACGTCTAACAGAGAATGACAGGATGTGGATGATGGGATTGTCATTTTCATTATTTAAACAATCAGTTGACATAAATTTAAATTCCAAATAAATGTTGTGTCGCTGTCTGTGTAACGAGTATACCTGATCAAAAGACTCTCTGTACACTTCACAGGTTAAAATATAAACATCAGACACACGACTATGAGAGTTCACATATAAATATACACACAGGCAGAATCCCAAACTTACAGGTAAGAATGTTAATATAACAATATCCCTGAGGTTGGGAAATTTAAAAAGTTAATACAAGAGAAACAGAGGTAAGTAGTTATCAAAGCAAAACTCAGTTGAATGTTTTCCCAGTGAAACTAAGAGCAACTACTGCACCGTGAAAAAAACTACAGTGTGAGTTTATTCCACAGAAGTGGAGCTGTAGCTGTTTGAGCAAAGGCTCTACACCAAAAGATTTTTAATTACATTTAGGAACAGTTAAATAACAGCATCGAGAGCATGTAAAGGACATGATGGAGAATACAGAGTAATCAGACTGGAGATGTAGGACAGATCCGATCCATTTAAAGCCAGAAGGATGATTTTGAAATCAGCTCTGGCTTATGTTGGTAGCCAATACAAAGACATCAGGACAGGTGTTAAATCATCATACTTCTTAGATCTAATAAAAACTCGGGTTGAAAACAAATTAATGCAGCAGAGATGATCAATTTAAGGTAACAGGAGTAAAAGCAGCAGAGATGATAATCCCAGCGATGTTGATTTTAAACTAATCTGAAAAAAAACAACAATCAAACTTTCAGCAGATATTTGAAGCATCACTGTGATGTCAAAATGCTTCAGTTCTGTGGGTTTGAACCTTTTTAGTAACTGTGAGATAAAACCACCCTCAATAGTGATGCTGCTGACATATATCTGAAACCCTCCTGAAATAACGCGATGAGAACTAAAGCTTCAGTAACAGGAAACAAACTGAAACCCTCCATACGGAAGCTGAAACTTCAGTCATGCACAAAGTCTTATTATCACCTCCTCGCATTACTTGAACGACAGAATGTAAAGTGTTAAGTAATTATCCTACCCTGGGGATATAGCTTCAGCTTTGATGATATGTGAAAATTACACAAGTAAAAACAATAAGCTCATTTAGGGGCGGCTATCAAGAAAGTTCAACCTCTTTGTATTTCATCCATCAGACATCAGTGAGTTTAGGCCTACAGACGAGTAAATCCAACCAAACAAGTGTTACAGCCAGTAATGATGAGGACAAACCTGCAGATGGATGCCAACACAAACCAGTCACCAAGACACCAACACCGAACCATTAACTCAGAAATCATGACAAAACTGACAGATCATTTAATGTGATCTTACCTTGTACCCGCCATCTCTTTGTCACTGATCACAAAAGAAGAGACGCAGAGAGTCGAGGCCTGACTGTTAGAGGAAGTATGACTCATCACGTGGTTTCTTCAAACCAGCCACCTCTCACACTACAACTGCTGCAACCTCCTTTTCCTGAAAAAACCCTAACCTCATTCTCATGAGACCATACGTGAGAAGTTTGTCACTTCTGTCAGTTAGTGAACAAACGTCTGCAGAGAGACGGAGCAACTTTCTTCTATTTACACAGTGGTTAAAGAACCACTGTGTAAATAGAATCACTGAGTGCTAATTTTGATTTCTGGATAATTCACAGTAACACTGAATCAGATCTATGTTAAATGTCACTGGTAGTTGTGAACCCACAGAGAATTATCACCACTATGCAGCGCTACAGAGTTTTTTTCACCTCTTTGTGCTCCTAGTTTTACTTTTGCGGCACATTTACTGTCTGGTTCAGTCTTTGTGTTTCAGGCAGGTGTTACCAACAAACAAGCTAAAATTTTAAGTTTTATTTTATTATTCTAAATCTCTTTTAAAGGATTGTGATTAGGGGTTAGGATATTTCTTTTCCCAATGACCTCCCCACGCGTCTGGAGACTACGCAGTTGAATAGAGGTCAAAGCCAATGCACGGTCCGGCGCATGTCACTCGGAGACCTCTCAGACATATGTCGTTGAACCAGAAAACAAATCAAAGAGGTGAGCTCCTCTGCCTGGAGGAGGGATAGAGAGACGACAAAAAATAGAAAAAAGACGAAGCAGAGAAAAGCAGAGACGAAGAGGGGCTGTACCATTCCTAGTGTCTCTGTCTGTTTGTCCCCTGTTGGTCCCCCTCCTGTGTTTGTCCATGTGTGTGTGTGCTGGCGGGGCGTGGCCTCCGGTGAACCTCCACTTAGAACCTGACACACCTGCTACTCATCTGCTGCCACTCACCTGTTCTCCATCCACCAATCAAGACCATGCAGTATATCTACCTGGCTCTTCTCACTAGTCTTAGTCAGATCGTCAGTTAATTCTAATTATTTAGTTATACTAAATAATTATGTGGTCGTATTATGTAGACCCAATATTATAATTTGTTATTAGATGCTGTTTGGATTGTCAGACCTATATTGGTATTGTATAACAGCATCAGATTTTTTTTAGGATATATTGTCAGTAACGGACCTCAGGATCATCGGGAGTTTTGGCCATTATCACTAGACACCCTCACCTGAGGAAGGCTCTCCCGAGGTTGATCAAACCACAGAGTGTGTCCCATAGCAAATTGGAGTTTATTCAACTGTTTTGAGTTTTTACGGTTAAGGGGTTAGGTGACAAAAGGGATAACTCCCAACAGGAAGTTACAATGCACTGGCACTAGTTTTTCTTTGTATTGTAAGTTTGTAAAATCAAAACCAGTATTTAAAAAAGGTACTATATAAGGGGCATTAGGGAAACCAGGCAAACAGAACTGCAGCAGGGCTGTATGCTGAAAAGAGAAAAAGGTTAGTGCTAATCAATCAAAGAAAGCTGCAAAAAATATTATTATTATTATTATTATTATTATTATTATTATTATGTGCTTCAATAGGGTTAAGATAGGGGAACTGAACCTGACCCCCAGCAAAATGGGAGACAGGAGGTGCACGGTCCTTCCCCGGTAGTCCCTACCCCCACCCCCTCTATCAAAGGGGGATTGGTGGTGATACCTGCCATAAAATGGTTGTTGTCGACGATGCCTTCTGCTGTAGCGCACCATGGTCCATCCATCATCATGAGTGGGACTCATGATGGAGTTGTATGTTGTCTGGTCCCTATATAAACTTAAAAGAAATAAACCAAAAAGAACTGAAATGATCTAAAACCAAATATTTAAATATTAACTTAAAATGAACTTTTTTTTAGCAATTTGTTTTTAATTTTTTAACAAACTAAATTATAATTCCTAATATAGTATGCCTACGTGCGACGTTTGGACTGCTGTGGGTCTTTTTCAAGCTAAGGCACAACTCAAAAAAACAAAAAAGAAAACTGAAAAGGCTTGCAGATCGGCAGAGATGTTGAGTGTGCGATGGTCAGAGCAAGAATGAAAGAAAAAGCCACTGCGCTCTATTTATACCCTCCTTTGTAACTTCTTTTTAACTGTAGTTTGTGTTATGAACTTGTAGTTGTGTTTTACAATTTGTATTTTGTCCACCTGTTTAACCCCTTGTATGTCAATAAATATATATTTTTAATCAGAATTTAAAAGTTTTAGGGTTAGGTTAAGGGACTATAAACATGACATGGTTAGTCATGTATTTGGGTTAGGGTAGGGGAACTGAACCTGATCCCCAGCAAAGTGGGAGACAGGACGTGCACGGTCCTTCCCTTGGTGATTCCTACCCCCACCCCCTCGATCAAAGGTGGATTGGTGGTAATATCCACCCTGAAATGTTCTTTGTCGATTCAGGGGATCGACGACGTCTTTTGCCGTGCCGCACCACAGTCCATCCATCATCATGAGCAAAACTTATGATG